>NC_137134.1:9713560-9763560 GCF_949319135.1 Squalius cephalus
AAGACCCCCTCCCCCCACCCCCCGTCTAATAGTTAATGTCATCTAAGTCAGTTGGTCATTAACTCAAATTAAACCTTGCCAGAGCGATCTAGACTCTGACGTGGACACGAAAGGCATTGCATTATCCTTCTTATTATACGGCTACTAGGTCAATTATACCATTTAGTATATACAGTACAGACATATTTGACTGCATAATGCTGCGATTTAATATTAACTAGGCTTTATGATGATCATATATTTACAGTGATATTTACAGTCACTACAGTGGACAGCTATTCAAAAAGCTTATACAATTATTTAGCTTAAAACATATTGTAACATCAAGTAACATCTAAGGAGTCATATCATTGTTATCATATCATTCCATGTATTGATTTTAGATTGGGAGGAAATTCTGTTTAATCATAAGTCCACTAAATTGGACATCATGCAGCTATATTTCAGCTACAATTCATACTATTACTGTGACTGTTGTTCTTGAAAATACTTCGTCTGTAGTAAATTTTTTGTCTGTAAATAAATGTATTTGGGTTATTAGAATGTAATCTGCAGTTACATCACAAAAAGTAATCTGATAACGTAATGTGCACTACTTGAAATTATTTACTAGGTACGTCAAATTAGTAATCTGATTATGAAACGCATGTTACTTGTAAGCTTTACTTGTTACATTAAAAAAATCCATAATGTATGTTTGTAAAACAGTTTTTACTTTTACTTTATTTTTTAATAAATAATTATTTGATATTTAATAATTACTCATTACTTGGTTACACCACATGACATTAAATTAAAACTTTTGATTAAAATATAAACTTTTCTTTTCAAAACATCAATGATTTATGTTTGTAAAACATAATTTTTCTTTTTACCTATATAATTATGTATTATTTAATAAGTCTTTGGTTACACCGCATGACATTTAAATGAAAAATATGAAAAAGTTTAATATTAAAAACTTGGTAACACTAGTTTAGGGTTCAATTCTCATTATTAGCATGCATATTACTGGGATTTTGGCTGTTTATTAGTACTTGTAAACCACATATTAATGCCTTATTCTGCATGACCTTATTCTACATCCCCAAATCCACCCAATACCTAAACTTAACAACTTAATAACTATTAATAAGCAGTAATTAGGAGATTATTGAGATTGTAGAGTGTGACGTGTCAGTACAGAGCTCATATTTCCAAAGAACGTGCTATATTAACTTATTAAACTATATTTTGAAAAGATTTTTCTTTTGTTGTTGATCGCGCCGTGGATGTTCTTGTGAAACTTTTTTGTTGAATGAAATATCAGTCTGTTAAATTAGCTTTAGCGTTCATTGTCTAACAACAACTGCAGCCCCCTAGCAAGATCGAGGCCAATGAACGTCTGTCACTTTAGACATGGCCTCCAGCATTCAAAACCCAAAACAGTATGAGCCGAGAATGGAGGAAATATGCTAATTCCTCTTTCAGACCTGGATCCATTAAGCAAAAGAACATACTAGATTCATGAAGAAACTATCACATAATACATTTCCATAATCACGGCCCTTTAATCACGCCATGTTGCGCCAATGCGCTGCGCAGATTTATGCAGTGGCACCCGTGTGTCGAGGGACCTGCTAAAAGAGGGGTCTTCCTCCACGCTAGTTAATTAGCGTAGCAAACACTTGAACGAGGAAGCTCTGAAGCGTACGCGAGGTGTCAGATCACATGTGCGTTGCCAACTGACAAGGCGGCAGTGTTGGAAAAGTAAGCACCGTGTGACACAAGCCAGGGACAATTACCGCGGCGGACAGTTTTGCAAACTCATAACGACAACGTTTGGATGGAAAAGAAATAGAGTATTGCCACGCCTCTCAATAGCGCTACTAGGGTAACGTAATTAGCATTGTGACACGGCTTCCCACACTTGAACTAATCTGCATCCCGTTTCTCGCTCTATGAGTGTGTTGAGGAGGAGGTGAGCTGATGAAGAAATGAAGAAACCAACCAGACCGAAGGCTAAAGAGTTAGATCTCGTCCAGTATCCATAGCAACAGGGCCGTTAATCTCATTAGGATCGCCACGAGTAACAGGACAGAGTATGGTGGCCCCCAAAGTCCAAATTACGAGCGTCATGAAGCCTGGTGGGAAAATTGCTTTGGGTGGGAAGCAGATATCAAGCTAATTACTATTGCCCCTTCATTGCAGATGCGATGGAAGGAAGGCGAACGTTAGCGCAGTGCTAACTACGCTTAGTCCAGCTTGTGTAGTAAATAGATGAGCCCCGAAGGTTGTCACAAAGGTACAGAGTCAAAGTTTAAAACCTTGACCACAGATGTGCCGCAGTGGACGCATTTCTGCATGCTGTGTATGAGAAAGAAAGCGAGAGAGAGAGAGAGCTTTAATTCCTGGTTTCTAAGCAACTAGAGAGACTGCTTGGCACCTTGCGGAAAACTCTGAAACCTCCCTTGTGTGATTTACTACACACAATATCTGTATGGGTTTGTTTGGAGCTAGAATAGTTTGTGCTACTGACATGAATGATAATTCAAATTGGCTTAATTCGACAAAGAAATCCCACAGACTCACAGAAAAGGATGCCTGCCATATCTAGAGACCGGAATGCCCTAGCAACCGCATGGCAACACAGTTAAAATGACTGTAAACACCTTAGAAAAAGCATTGCAACATTGTGGCAATTGCCCATATCACCTTTGTAATGTGGTGGTGAGTATTGCATGAGCAAGTTTTGTTATTGTTTTTATACTTATTCGCCTAAAATTTGCAGCTATTAAAAAAAAAAAAAAGTTTTGTTAAAAAAAAGTATAAATATTTGGTGAAAAAATATGTATTAATTATATACTATTATAGTATGTATTACTATTTTGAATTACCTTTTATTTTTATGTTTTCATTTTAATTTTAATTTACATTTTAGTCATTTTGTCATGGGCTTTTCTAATTTTTTATTAAAATAATTCTATATAGTTTTTATTGAAAAGTTTTTATTGACAAGGCGACATTTCACATTTTTTATTATATATATTCCACAATTCCGACTTTTTTTCTTGCGGCTCCAAGTTTACATCTCAAAATTCCAACTTTTTTTCCCTCGCAATTCCAAAGATTAGGCCTATATCTCAAAATTCTGACCTTTTTCTCACAATTTTGAGTTTATATCTCAAAATTCTGAGGAAAAAATGTAAATTGTGAGTGTGTCAAAGTCATATAATTTTTTTTTTTTTTTTTTTTTTTTTACACATTGTAAAATGTTATATGGTACGAACCCACATAAACACCTACAAATGAATAATTCATCATATTTGTAGAAAATACTTTTTTACTATGCGTGTGTACACTCATGTATTCAAAGTGCAAGAACATTTTTACTTTTTACTTTAGCTTACACTGAAAAAGGGCCATTCACAGACAAAAACCACTCACATTTTCTTCATCAAATATAAAAATGTTGTTAATATGTAATGCAAAAACATTATGTCTTACTGTGTAGCCATTGGGAAGTCTATTGTGAGTCCCCGGTCAAGGTTACATGGATACATTTAATAATATTATCCACCTGTCTACTTTGCGGGATGTTCTCCGCCGGGCAAACACTAGCTCTTTCTTCACCCTCAGGCTAACGTTATTTAAGCTGTCACCCCACCTATGACGCTGGCCTGCCCACCACCATGATTTATTGACAATTGTGCTTGACTCACAATTTAAATGCAGGGAAGGGAAGAAAAGGCCTGGCTGGGCCCGATAAGAGAAGAAGGCTCTGGGAATAATGAGGGCCATCTTCACCTCCTCTCTGCATTGCTAAATACACTCCGGACCAGCTTTCCGTTCGGCCTCGGCACTCCCAGCACGCCGGGGCATGAACCGAGTGATCCGGTGGAGCGTGAAAAACCCCGAATTTGAGAACAGAACAGCAGCCATGGGACAAAACAACGCAGTTTTAAATGTCACACACAGCCTGACTTTAGGAGGCAATTGAGTTTCCCTGTAGGTTCGCAGAATACAGTTTGTTTCATGTTTAATTCAATGCGTTATTTGCCGTTTTCATAAATTGTGAAATTCACTAGCTAACACTTTTTCAGTGTTCATTTCTCACGTGCTGCTGGTGATTTTTTGGGGAAACGTGGTTTAGGATGTTTTTGTCAATGTAGAAATATTGTGGTTTATAGGTCATTTACTCGTTCTGAACCTTGAATGACTTGTGATAACGCAATGAAACGTGACAAGTTAGTGCGGACATCCTTTTTGGCAAGTGTGTCATATGAAGAAATTATGAACACATGCAAAAACAAGAGAGAACCAATGAAATATTTAGAACTGATCATGTTGTTGTCAGTGTGTTGTTGTTTTTTTACCACTTTTCACCTCTACTGTATATATATTTGAGTATTGAAAAAAAATTTAAGCTATCAAAGGACATAAAGTGCCATAAAGTGTGATAAAAAAGAGTTAATATGACTCATTATGCGCTATATCCCAAGTCCCAACAGTTTTCTGTGAGGGAAAAGACTGGAATCTAAGTGATTATTAACTGATAATCTTTCTCTGCCGTCGGCGGTGAACTGCTGCGACAAGATTGAGTCGAGAACAGGATCAGTCAGATTCTTGAATGAATTATTCAGATTGCTTTTATGAACTGGGACTCAAAAAACAGTTTATTCATGAATGGAGCATTGCTACAGTAGCTACAGTACATCTCTCATAAACTCCCATGAACTGGAATGACTTTGGGGTGAGTAAATGATGACAGAATTATTTAATTTCAGCGTGAAGTATTTCTTTAATAAAAAGACTGAAATAAAGATAGTTGTTTGATTCAAAGACATCTTAATCTTGCAGAGTGACGATGCCCTATTATAATAAATAGAATAAATCGTTCAGGTTCATTAGCCTAAGAATTGTAGCGGCGTGGTATAGTAATAGGCATAGCATACGCATGTCTGTTTATCAGTGTTTATGATGACTGGAAGCAAGGTTAATCTAAGTCAGGTGTATTTAATTTTTAAATATAGTGCGAGTGAGATGTGTAAAGAGACACATTCAGTTCAGTATTTTAGCCAATCCAGGGCTGTCAATCGAATAAAATTAAGCATAAATATGAATTAGTCGTCAGCTCTGCTAAATACATTCATGTCGCCTTCGTGTTATTGTGTATTGTCACTTCAGAAACGGCATCTGCGCCATCTTTGTAAAAGTTTTAGTTACCTTCTTTCTTCATCTCTGATGCCATCATTCTTAAAGTCCCCATATAGTCAATGATTTTATCCCTTAAAACTCACCAAAATGACATATTTAAACGTTTTTTCCTTGAAAAAAAAAAAAAAATATTCATGCCTTAAAATAACTTGAATGTAACTCTACACTCTTCCCTCATTTAGAATATGCAAATGAGCCCCGCCTCCACTCACTCCATCTCAGAGATCCACTGGTTGACGATCACACGTTGATCTGATTGGTTACAAGGTAGTTTTTGATGTCAGAAACACCAGCGATTTTTGAGACAATGAGAAAATACTCAGTAATGCTGTCAACTTATGAATTTGCACATGGTTTGTCTTAAGGCGAGACACAGCAGGCAAAAACATAGTTTTTTTTTTTTCACTTGTCAATTTTGAGATTTTGGGATATTTGTCTTCAATAACATGTCTTCTTTCAGACTTGTGGTAAAAAAAAGTCCGAAATACACATTTAGGTTTTTATTTTACTACACTTTGTCTGTTTGCGTCTGTAGATTTCTCATAAATTAAACAAAAGTTGGCGTTGTAAATCATCCCGCTTCTCCGCGATCACTGTCTGCACCCTGTCATCACATACATCGTTAGAAAGCTCTCTCTCTCTCTTTCTCCTGTACAGTGCTGTCGGATCCAAATATGGTCATTTCCTTTTTATCAGCAACCAATCGTGAAAGTAAAAGGGGTGAATGCGCAATATCATTGGCTGATATAAATCTTTAAAGCCCGTTTTCTCAAAATGACTTTTCTCTCATACTCCAAGTCCGAAATCTCCACTTCAGTAGCACCTTTATACACCAAACTCTCCAGTCTTGTACCTAGTTATATTATGAAGACATTTACAGAGGGATTTGTAAATATATTATTCCTATCCTGATTTATATAATATTTTATTTCAAAACACATGACGAAAATCAAATTTTTAAGGCTATTGACAGTATATTCTGATTTACAGGATAACAAAAGTAGATATCCATAAATCCCTCTGTAATTTTTTTCCCATCTAATAATATGCGAACACAATGAAAAAATAATTTTGAATGTGGCTTTATCCAATACTCAGATTTCGTTTTTTTTAAAATATATGCAAATTAGCACATATTTAATAAGATAATACCTAATTTGCATGTTTAACCCTCTGAGGTCGGCAAACGCGCCGGCGCGTTTTGCTGGATTTTCTCCACATTGTAGCACTATAAACTTAAATTACTCCGTCATTTATGGTCATACAGAAAAAAGAAATATAAAAAAAGAATCTGTGATATTTCTACTTTTGTATGTGTCCACTTACAATCAAATCAAAACATTGTGCTTTTGTAAAATAAAGAATATAAACAGGGTGTGCGTTCTGCCTCTCCGTCGCGGTGAACTTTTTTTTCTTGAGCACGTCTATAAACTGAAACAAAACTCAGCGAATACTTGTCACACATTTATGAGCCATACACCTTTATAAACATTTAAGTGTGTACTTTTAAATGATCGGGTTCAAAACGAAAACAAATATTTTCTGTTTAAGTAATTTGTATAAAACCAACAAGATGTCCAGCTTCTCAAACGCTTGCTCATTACAGTTAATTTGGCCACGCCCACTCGCGCAAAAGATATTCACATGCAAATCTCCACATGGAACGCGAACGCGCTCGTTACCTCAGAAACAAAACACCAAAACACTTCACTTCACTTTTCGTCGAGTTTGAAAGACGCGCCTGAGCTTACATTGGATTTAGGCTACCTCAGAAGAAGAAGAACGCAATTTGAAGACAAGAAAGATTTAAGGTAAGAAATTCTTACATGTTTGTTATTGTTGCATAAATGTCACGTTGCAGTTGAACTGTTGCTAGATATATGGGGAATATTATAATATTTAGACCCGTGTTTACTGTTAGGCCTACTGTGTTTGTGGCTATCTGGTCAAACGTAGATATGTATATGGTAACCATAATGTTTTATATTTGAGCGCGATCGCGTTTGAATGTATCAGATTTTGCAGCGCGATCGCGTTTGAATGTATCATTTGAAAATTTGAAAAGCAAAACACCTCAAACGGCTTCATGTTTTTACTATTATCTCATTTTATATCATCATAACGAATGGAAACATTCAAAGTAACATGATAATCAATATATTTTTCTCTAGCTTGGTTGTTACTGAAATATTTTTATTATTATTTTACCCAGCACTGCGCATAGCCTATGCCTACAAGGCACAACAAACCTGGTGTTCATTTACTATATATTGTTGGAAACATTTGTGTGTGTGTGTGTGTGTGTGTGTGTATTTTGTGAACTTTAAAAAGCAATTTTAACCAGAAAAATCTAATATTTATTTCCAAAATCGTGCAGACCTTTCTCTTGATATCAGTATGTTCACTTTTTTTTCAGGGCCCAGATGAGTCCTGCCGACTTCAACATTCACATGAGTCTCTGGAACATGAACATGGTAAAGTGAAAATCAAACACCTTGGAAATTGAAGGTATGTACAATGTTTTTAGGAATGGCACAAAGGTCTCTGTCTTTCAATAAGTGCTTTTTTGCCATTTGTTGTGTCTATTTGGATTATGTTGTGTAAATAAATCCAAACAATTTAAAAGCCATTCTTTTTTAAATCTCCTCATTTACAGTATTGTGCAAGGTTGCTCAGAATGATGGGCCCTGATAAGCTCCTAATAGGGCCATTAGGGAGGTTCTTTGTCTTTCTCAGGTGAGAAAAGCCTTACATATTAATGAGGTTATCCGCCCCTTCGCATAAGGCTTATTCACACAAAACACGTCGTAAAATTTTTAAATCAATATATTGTCTTCTCTGAATGAGCAGTCAGGGTGATTTTCACATAGTTTTGCAGCAAATATTCTAGGCTACGTCATACAACTTTCAAAAGTCTTGTGAAGAAATAATCAGTAGGGGTTTCATGGCCTTATTTCAGTGAGAATTTTTTTTTGTATTTTCACAAACCACGCATAAATGTCATTATCTCAAAACTACAAACTTTTACATACATGCTGTTGATATATTATTGTAGCAGGGTTTGTGCTGAATACAGTGTAATTAGACTTTAGCCATGAAAATGTCACAAGTAACAGAAATAACCAGAAATGTCAGAGCATGTCAGAACACCTCCAGGGCCCAGAAAACAGCTCAGACCTCAGAGGGTTAAACATTAAATTACAGAAAACTTGTAATACATTTTTTTCTCATCTTAATGGTAGGTAATCAACTGGGAAAGTTTCATGGTGTTCATCAATTTTACCCTATTCACCTGTAGTGTCTCGCCTTAAAGCATATTAAAAACACCACATAGACATATAAACAACATTAAAAACTTCTTTTTTTTTTTTTTTTTTGCCACATTTGAACTTTAAAGCTAATGCATATAATTTCTTGATATTATAATACTCACATTTGTCAGTTGATCCCCCCCCCCCCCCCAAAGAGTTAACACTGCCACAAAACGTTGTTTGTTTGAGAGGCCCAACCAGGCCAGCATAGCAACAGCGGCTCAACCAATAAGGTGAGCTGTAGGCGTGGCTATCAGTTGGTCTGACCAATGAAAGATGGGGGGAGTGTTTATAAACAGAGAACCTGTTTATAAACAGTCATTATTCTTTCAACTCCAGAAACTGGAAACTTCAAACCTGCAGAAATGTGTCTGTGCTCACTTTAAACTAACTCAGAAAGTTACAGTAGTCGACAAATGCTTGAACTAAATTGGTTCAGGGACAAAAAAACACTTGTCAGTCTGTTCCTGCCTGGATTGCAGCCTGGCAAGTTTTTTTGTTTTTTTTTTCATCATCTTGTGTACTTTCTAAGTAGTTTACATTTAAAATGTGTAGCGAGACAGCTAATCAGTCAAATCTGGGAACCTCATGGTGTGTATGCTCCGAAAAAGCGGAGGCAATCTGTCGCTGAGGGACAAGTAATTGACTTCTGTTGTACCAGTGTCAGTTCTGCTGTAGTTAGTTTGAGTTTCTCAATCTCTCAGCCGACATTTTTCCAATGACTCCTAATGGCCTTCCTTCATGAGTGCCTGCTAGCCACCAACCCCCCAATGTTCGGCCGACTGGAAGCAATGATAGCAGATGATACAAGATCTGATTCGCCCAGAGGTAGAGATTGCTCTTTAAATAGAACTGTAGCTCTGCAAATCAAGTGTGGGGACTTTGGCTTGTTCACTTGTAACTTTGTTTTTGACCTTTTCTTGAACAAGAAAGGAGGCCCAGATTAAAGAACTCAAGCTAGCGGAAAAATAAATTACCGGTTGTCAGAGGAAGCTGGAAGCTCAGGTTTGAAAAGTGCTTCGAACTCAGGTTGAGGGTTGTAATGTATTCCTAGTTCTGCTTTGATTCAGGTTGTTTGACTGGAAAACAGCTTTAATGATAATGCTACGCCTTTCAGTACAGAAAACAACAACTCCTACCTGTTAGCCTGCTAGCGTGGTGGCTCAAAGCTTTTCAGCTGTGAACTTTTTATTGTTGTACTTTCGAATTAGTTTTTAACTACTTTCAAATGTACATTTCAGTTTACTTTTAGTTAGTTTCACACTTCCCTGCAGTCTGGACAGTTTCCAGGTGTGACCTTTTCTGTTTTCTAAGGTGGGGCAAGACTTAGGGCAACATATAGGCTGCATCTGAAATCGGATCCTTCCCTACTACATAGTAGATGAAAAACAGTAATAGCTAAAAAATTCCTGGAAAATACCTACTATTTCCATCGAGAAATAAGTGCTGAACTGATTAGGCCACGGGAGAGGATTTGTGAAAGGCAACCGACGCCGTAAGTCACATGACAACTACAACAACATCTTGATGAATGTTGTACATTCGGATTACGATTGATTTTTCACAGGTGTTTTACGCGTATTTTGCATTGTGTCATGATTTAGGGTTAAATTAAATGTCTATATACTTATTGGATAATGTCCTGGCAGAAAATTACTAGTACATTTTCTGTTTTTGTACTGATTTTTTTCTTACTGTGTGTTAACAGCATATCGCCACCTTCTGGTTGGATGGCTTTTCGCACAGTCAGTCGGTCAGATTTGTTTGAAACATTAAATCATTTAAAACTAATGTTTCGCAAAATTATTCACTTTTACGAAGCGCGGAAGCGTGTTTTGACAATGCACACTCTGCAATGCATTTTTTTTTTTTTTTTTAAATCTATAGACAATCTACAATAACCTTAAATACACAGTGCAGAATCTCAACCAGTTTTTAACTTTTTCCCAGCCAGTGACAGAATATTCCGGATTCCGTGTTTTCACTGTTATACGGTAGGGGGCGCTATTACACATCTTCTGCAAGAGTACTGAATCTCCCGATCAAAACACAGGTGAAGAAGAAGCAGAAACAACTGATATGTAAAACAACATGAAACACCATATAAATCAAATCTGCCTAATGTTCCTGAATGAAATGTCGACCCAGGACGAGCTCTAATCCATCTGTGTTTTGATCATCATTCTGAATCAGATCTGGATGTAGTCTTTGACAAAAATGTGATTTTTTTTATAAAACTTACTTTGATTAGCTATCTTCATCACTAGCTTCAGTTGGTATTTTAAAACTTGTTTTCAACTTTGTTTTTGTTTACTTGGCATTAATTCTGATTTGGTTTAAGATGAGTTTTAAATCATTAGTTTTAGTTTACGAAAACCTTGGCTCAGAGGAATGTGTGGTATGGTAACACTAACGTAGGGGAGTAATTCTCAGGTTGCTTTCCTGATAGTGACATCATCTGAGCAAACGCTTCAATAATTTAGAGCAGCACTGCTGTCTCTGTTCTATCAGAAAGATATTTGGTGTTCTGGGTAAATAATTGATTCTGCTCCGACTGTTGCTCCTGGCAAGCTGATCTCATGAGGGTGTGGATGTATGCGTTTTTCATCTTTGCATGTACGTGTCATGCTTTAGCCATCTGATATCATGATAGCTTTTTTAATGGAACTTATGGGAATAGCACGATTTTTAGGCTCATCGAAATGCGGATATTTATGCATAATATTCTTAAATTGAAATTCATTTTGGTAACAAACATGATGTACAGTAGAGTCGTGAAATGAAGTTTCATCTATCCATCCATCTATCATTCTATCTGTCGTTCTATCTATCTATCATTCTATCTATCTATCTATCTATCTATCTATCTATCTATCTATCGTTCTATCATTCTATCATTCTATCTGTCGTTCTATCTATCTATCTATCTATCTATCTATCTATCTATCTGTCGTTCTATCTATCTGTCGTTCTATCTATCTATCTATCTATCTATCTATCTATCTATCTATCTATCTATCTATCGTTCTATCATTCTATCATTCTATCTGTCGTTATATCTATCATTCTATCTATCTATCTATCTATCTATCTATCTATCTATCTATCTATCTATCTATCTATCTATCTATCTATCTATCTATCATTCTATCATTCTATCTGTCGTTATATCTATCATTCTATCTATCTATCTATCTATCTATCTATCTATCTATCTATCTATCTATCTATCTATCGTTCTATGTATCTATTGTTCTATCGTTCTATCTGTCGTTCTATCTATCTATCTATCTATCTATCTATCTATCTATCTATCTATCTATCGTTCTATGTATCTATTGTTCTATCGTTCTATCTGTCGTTCTATCTATCTATCTATCTATCTATCTATCTATCTATCTATCTATCTATCTATCTATCTATCTATCTATCTATCTATCGTTCTATCATTCTATCATTCTATCTGTCGTTATATCTATCTATCTATCTATCATTCTATCTATCTATCTATCTATCTATCTATCTATCTATCTATCTATCTATCGTTCTATCGTTCTATCTATCTATCTATCTATCTATCTATCTATCTATCTATCTATCTATCTATCTATCGTTCTATCGTTCTATCGTTCTATCTATCTATCGTTCTATCATTCTATCATTCTATCTATCTATCGTTCTATCATTCTATCTATCTATCTATCTATCTATCTATCTATCTATCTATCTATCTATCTATCTATCTATCTATCTATATATATATCGTTCTATCTATCGTTCTATATATCGTTCTATCTATTGTTCTATCGTTCTATCTGTCGTTATATCTATCATTCTATCTATCTATCTATCTATCTATCTATCTATCTATCTATCTATCTATCTATCTATCGTTCTATCTGTCGTTCTATCTATCATTCTATCTATCTATCTATCTATCTATCATTATATCATTCTATCTGTCGTTCTATCTATCATTCTATCTATCTATCTATCTATCTATCTATCTATCTATCTATCTATCTATCTATCTATCTATCTATCTATCGTTCTATCTATCTATCGTTCTATCATTCTATCATTCTATCTGTCGTTATATCTATCATTCTATTTATCTATCTATCTATCTATCTATTGTTCTATCTATCTATCGTTCTATCATTTTATCATTCTATCTGTCGTTCTATCTATCATTCTATCTATCTATCTATCTATCTATCTATCTATCTATCTATCGTTCTATCGTTCTATCGTTCTATCTTTCTATCGTTCTATCATTCTATCTATCGTTCTATCGTTCTATCTATCGTTCTATCGTTCTATCTATCTATCTATCTATCTATCTATCTATCTATCTATCTATCTATCGTTCTATCGTTCTATCTATCTATCTATCTATCTATCTATCTATCTATCTATCTATCTATCTATCTATCTATCATTCTGTAGTTCTATCTATCTATCTATCTATCTATCTATCTATCTATCTATCTATCTATCTATCTATCATTCTGTAGTTCTATCTATCTATCTATCTATCTATCTATCTATCTATCTATCTATCTATCTATCTATCTATCTATCTATCTATCTATCTATCTATCTATCTATCTATCTATATGTCTGTCTATCTATGTATCACAGCCATTTTGTGTATCCCCTGAATCTCTTTATATTTCTTTAGTAAATTCCTCTTCCTCTCATTTTAATTCAAATACTTGTCATGAATTAAAAAGGAGCCATTTCTTAAATTCTGAATCTATCCAACCCCGATGCCCGATAAAGGATCGCCGCATTGTTGCAAGAGAGTCGGATAAAAAATAAATAAAAAAAAACAACGACAAGAAAGGAGATAAGATGGTGCAAGGAATTTAAAATAAGATTCAGAGAGCATGGACGAGAAGAAAAGTCCTCTCATTCTTCCTCGTGCCTCTCCACCCCGACCCCTAGATGGGATTCAGTGGCTAAATTAACTGCGCTGTCTTTCTGCTTTTGTTTGGGTGACAGAACGCTCTCCGTGTCCAATCAGCCCGGCTCCGGAGTGCGTCATCTGGATTGATGTGGCTTTTCATTACGCCGTCTCCAGGTGTCAGTCCGACATTCACACCCACGGAAACAGCGAAATGCTCTGTGCTCCTGAAAGCAGACACAACCCAATAATAGCCAGGTGTAATAGGATGTTACTCTGCAGCTAATTTCCCCTGGCTGTCCTCTGGTAAAGCCATCAATACCAGAGTTTGGGTGTTAGAGTTGTTTTCAGTCAAACTATTCATTGATAGTTTAATAAAGCATAAACAAATTGATGACAGAATGCTCTTAAAAGGACCGGATCCCTCTTAAAAGAAAACCTGGCCTTTTGGGTGAACTGTTCCTTTAAATGAACAATTCCTTGTTTGTCTGATCCTGTGTATTTTATTCTATATTTTCATGCAGGCCTCTTGTTGAAAGTGAATTTTCTCCACTGAATCCAAACCTGTAATCACTGCGAAGTTCACTCAGTGTTTTTAATGCTCTTTTATTATGTTATGTGATTTATTCACGCATTCCAAAAAGCGGCATTTCCCACATTTCTCTCGCCACCCTCTTATTGCCTGTTTTCATTAAGATGCACCCGTCTCCATGGTGATTGTTGCCATGAAGGGCTAAAAGAAATCATTGGTAATCACACTGCAATCAGCAATGTTTGAATGAAAGGCATGAAATTCAAAGTGCATATTAAGGGAGGTATAAGGGAGTGGATGGAAAGCAATGAGCAGGCTCAAAATTGTGCAGTTTTCTCTTCTTCCCTGTGATCACACTTAAAAGCATTCACGCCTTTTAATGGGTGTGTATAATTAACTTGTTAAGAAAACAAAAAAGGGCATGTTGGTTCTGTTGCTCTTAAAGTATTTCTTCTGAAATTGTAATATAAATTCTTACAAAAAAAAAAAAAAACAGAGCTTTGCATGACTTTGAAATGCACTACCAGTCAAATTATCTGATATTTTCAGAGACTTTTTGATCTTTTTGACACACAGTCATGACATGAGAATATATTATGATTTATTTATTTATTGTTTGTTTGTTTGTTTAGTTTAGTTTAGTTTAGTTTATTTTTTATTTAGTTTAAAGTTTTGCATTTTTTGGTATTTCATTTAGTTGTTTTGTATTGTTTTGTGTTTTGGTTTGTTTTGGTTTTTGTTTAGTTGTGTTTTGTATTTTTTGTGTTTTGTTTAGTTTAGTTTTGTTATGTTTTGTTTAGTTTAACTTTTGTTTAGTTTTTAATATTGTTTTGTTGTGTTTTGTTTATTTTTGTTCTGTTGTTTTTGTTTTATTTTTTTGTTTTGTTTTGCATTTTATTTTGTTGTGATATTTATGCATTTATTTATTTTTTATATTATTTATTTTCAAACATTTAATTTTGATTAGGATTTTTTTTCTTCTTTATTATGATATAAGGGCTGATGCATCACCCTGATATGTTCACTTCATACCAAAATAAAAATAAAAAATCAATTTAAAATTCAGAAACTCAAGACTCGAGATTTTAAATAAAGTGGTGTATTCAAGTCATTGTATATGATTTATCCATTTCATTTATTAAAAAAAAAATGACAATGTCATTGACCAACATGCTGATTTGTCTCCATCTCTTTTTAGATCGATGACATGCAGTGGCCCAACGGTGAGATGGAAATACCCAGCTCGGTCTGCAGTCTGCCCTGTAAGACGGGTCAACGCAAGAAGATGGTGAAAGGCATGCCGTGCTGCTGGCACTGCGAGCCCTGCGACGGCTACCAGTACCAGTACGACGAGACGTCCTGCAAGCTGTGCTCGTACAACATGCGTCCCAACCCCAACCGGACGGCCTGCCAGCCCATCCCGATCGTCAAGCTGGAGTGGCATTCTCCCTGGTCCATCATTCCCGTCTTCCTGGCAATGCTCGGTATCATCGCCACCATTTTCGTCATGGCGACGTTCATCCGCTACAACGACACCCCGATCGTAAGAGCGTCCGGGAGGGAGCTTAGCTACGTTCTGCTGACCGGGATATTCCTGTGTTATATCATCACCTTTGTAATGATCGCCACACCGGATGTGGCCGTTTGCTCCTTTAGACGAATCTTCCTTGGGTTGGGAATGTGTATCAGCTACGCCGCTCTGCTCACTAAGACCAATCGAATTTACCGGATCTTTGAGGAAGGGAAGAGGTCGGTTACTCCGCCTAAACTGATCAGCCCGACGTCCCAGTTAGCGATCACGTCTAGCCTCATCTCCTTCCAGCTCTTAGGGGTCCTCATATGGTTCGGAGTGGATCCTCCGAACACCATAATCGATTACGACGAGCAGAAGACCATAAACCCCGACAAGGCCCGAGGGGTTCTCAAGTGTGACATTACAGACCTACAAATCATTTGCTCTCTAGGATACAGCATCTTGCTGATGGTAACATGTACGGTATATGCCATCAAGACGCGAGGCGTTCCGGAAAACTTCAACGAAGCCAAACCCATCGGCTTTACGATGTACACCACTTGCATCGTGTGGCTCGCCTTCATTCCCATTTTCTTTGGGACGGCACAATCTGCAGAAAAGGTAAGGCTTGATTTTGTACTTGTTTACAATGCGCATCCGTTTTTCGGTTTCAACTAGTATTTCCGTGTCACTTGTGTTTGTCGATATTTCACAGAGAGAATTGAAATTCTTTCGTTATTTATTCACCCTCATGCCGTTCCAAACCCAAATGCATGTACTTTGTCTGTGGAAGAGAGAAAGAAGAAAGTTTGAAGAATCTTCACAGTTTTTCCAGACAAGCTCTGGAACGATGATCAAATCATAGAGTAGATTGCGTCCATCAACACCCCTAAAGCTTCACAGTCGTTAACTCTTCATGGGTTCGATTCGGCAATGTTAGGCAGTTTTGATCTCTATGTTTTGAATATTTGATGATCGCGTTAGATTACTGTGCGTAAGCTATGCTTCTATCTGCTCTTTCTGGACACATACACTCTCAAACTTCCCTAAGCCTTTCCTCTGGGGAGAATCCCTGCCACCATTTTGTAGTGCGTTCTACTTCGTCAAGTGGATGAGGAAAGTTTATTTGAACAGACCCTCGACCCCTCGAATTTGACCGAGAGAGCGAGTCTACTCATATGTACACTTCAGTTCATAGACCAAAATGCAACATGATTATGACGTCAATAGCAACTTGCAGTGCTTGCACTTGGTTTACCCACAAGTTATCAAGGGCTTAGTGCGTTCCATTTAAACCCATTACAAGGGTTCGCCAGTAGTGGGCACTCGTGCAACGTAAGCAATGACGCACATCCGAGTGAACGAGACAGTGGGGTGGACTTAAACGCATTATAAGATGCGTAACTGCACCCCCTACCGTATAACATTGAAAATAAAGATTGCTGAGAAAACTTTTTATTTTTATTTTAGTTTTAGTAGTTTTAGTTCTTCAACTTAAACTTTCAGTTAGTTACCAATACAACATTTCCAATGTTCATGAACGTTTTTAAGTTTAACTTTTTCATCTAGACTGAAAAATGGGTGTTGGAAATCATTTTCACTTAGAAATTGCTTTCACACATATTTACAAAGAAATGGCAAGTAACAAATCGAATTAAACATTAAATGTTTGAAGCAGAAAGACTGAAATTGCAATTGCTTGTTAATGTACTCGCTTTAAAAATTTAAAAAAAAAAAATTTTAGTTGTAGTTAATGACAACAAAGGTTTGTAGTAAATACTTTGTAGTTAGTATTGGGAGTAAATATTTGTATTTGATTCTATAGAACAGTTTTGTCTGGTTCTCGAATCTGATTGGCTGAGAGTGTTTTCCAGCCGTGCGATGTTCTCCCAGTATCAGCACTCTAACCGTTTCACCGTTTGTATCACTCCACTTGCGGCGACTAACATGGTGGTCAAGCAAATCCACCATTTAAAAAAAAAAAAATACTGCTGTTGTTATGTCACGAAATGTAGTTTTAAGAGGTTTTTTTTTTCGGCGAGAATGTAGTTAATTTAATATAATATATAATCACAGCCGTACTGCTACTTGTATGATATTGCTCATTTATATACAACTTTGAAAAAATGGTAAAATACTGCAGGTCTGAAATGAATCCTGTTTAACCTTTTCAATTAAATGAAGGATCTGAAACAAGTGATTCAGTGAATCAACTGTTCATATAATCATGGACAGCGATGTTGTTGGACAGCGATATCAGCCAATAGAATCGCTTTCGGTGGGGGATTGAATCTTGCACAATAACGTGAAGGTAAAATGAACTGAAGCAGAATTAATGTAGATCTTTTACTGGTAGGCTTTTTTTTTTCTTTGTAAAAATCTGATTTGCATCTTTTTAGTCCAAGCAATTGAAAGCGTATTGGTGCGTAAGTGTCACCCCTTCTTTCATTTAGTTTTGGCCATTTTCCCGGGGCGTGAATGTTTTACTCTCTATAATTCCCTTCAAGACAGCTAAGAGTCGCATGGTTTTCCACTCAATTTCAAATCCATTTGCGGGCTGATGTTGCCGTAATGGCTCTATTTTGCGATACCTGTTTGCAAGCTGCAGGCAATCTAGACTCCGGCTTTTGTACCTCTAAGTTCATCCATTTTTCATCCCTTCCCGAAGAAATGAAAAATTATATTTCATCACGGGGAGAGCGCTGCCATCTCTGGGAACAGAAGGGCAAATAGGTATTAATAGCACAGTTAAGGATCAGAATCAATGTCCCACAACAATCTTTTAAAAGACATTTATTTAGCATAAGGACATTTGCTCATTATCTGCATATGAGACGGACGGCTCGGCATTTTTCTCCTCAGTGCCGAGACTGAAAAGCAATTACCGAAATAATAGAGCCAGCTGATTTGAGCCTGTACCGACGTCAGATACGATGACGGGCTCTGACACCAAAACATTCCTATTTCTTAGAACCTTTTAATTACGTTTCCAAGAAGACAGAGGATGCAGCTTTATGCCTTGATAAACATGCTATAGAGCACAACAGTCTGGTTCTGGAAATCCCATTCATTTTTTTTTTTTTTTTTTTTCCATAGAGGAAATTAGTTTTACCAGTATCATCCAAACCTTTAAGCACAGACCTATCATGAGCAATTCCCAGTAAAAAACTACATTGCCCATAATCCCTAAAACAAATTCACCAATCATCAGTTATTTTAGTATTATTAATATACTATTGTAATAATTTGATTTAAATTAGCTTTTAGTTACAGTATGTGCTTTTGTCATTTATTAATAATAATAATAATAATAATATAAAAATATTACTATTTTGATTTCAGTTTTAGTTATGGTAATTCTAGTACTTTAAATTATACTTATTTTATTTCAGATAGTTACCAAGGCAACATTTCCATACATGATCGAGTTGGTCTCTCTACAGTACACTCTCAATCTGCTTGGATATTTGTATATATTTGAATATTTTTCAAATAAAAATGTATAGATACAAAGTATTATTTAAACATTTAATATTAAAAGTTAATAATTAAATATATTATATAATTTATTTTAAATATCGGGTGATTGAATGAGCGAGTGAGTGAGTAGAGTGAGTGAGTGAGTAGAGTGAGTGAGTGAGTAGAGTAGAGTGAGTGAGTGAGTAGAGTGAGTGAGTAGAGTGAGTGATTAGTTTATTCATTTATTAGGATAGATTGTGTTTATTTATATATTTATTTATATTTACTATGCTACATATGACATGATCTATACATATATGTTTTGTTTGTTTGTTTTATTATTTATATATAATATGTTGATGCTTTGGCAACATTGTGTTACACAGTCATGCTAATAAAGCTCATTTGAATTGAAAATTGAATTTGAGTAGAGTGAGTGAGTGAGTGAGTGAGTAGAGTGAGTGAGTAGAGTGAGTAGAGTGAGTGAGTGAGTAGAGTGAGTGAGTAGAGTGAGTAGAGTGAGTAGAGTGAGTGAGTGAGTGAGTAGAGTGAGTAGAGTGAGTGAGTGAGTAGAGTGAGTAGAGTGAGTGAGTGAGCAGAGTGAGTGAGTGAGTGAGGTGAGTGTGTGTGTGTGTGTGTGTGTGTGTGTGTGTGTGTGTGTGTGTGTGTGTGTGTGTGTGTGTGTGAGAGAGAGTGAGTGAGTGAGTGAGTAGAGTGAGTGAGTGAGTGAGACAAACATGGACAGAGAGAGAGCAGAGGATCTGTAGACACTGTGATCTACAGCACATCGAGGATGAGGAACACTTTCTGCTCTTCTGCTCTAAATACTCCCGTATAAGAGAAACCTTTCTGCCCAGATTTGAAATCTTGATTCCATCGTTATCTGAACTGAGTGACACTGAGAAAATGTTCTTCTTACTGGGAGAAGATGATAGTACAGCTGCACTAGCGGCTAAATATGTGTTAGCTATTCACAACGCCAGAGACTGCTAGAGAGACCCACTGTATATATTAATTTATGAAGATAGATTATGACTATTTATCTATCTAGCCTATTTATATATGCTACTGTACATATTACATGATCTATACATTTGTTTTATTATTTACATTCATTGTTATTATTATATATATGTTGATGCTTTGGCAACATTGTGTTACACAGTCATGCTTATAAAGCTCATTTGAAATTGAAAAATTTGAAATTGAAATTGAAATTGAGTGAGTGAGTAGAGTGAGTAGAGTGAGTAGAGTGAGTGAGTAGAGTGAGTGAGTGAGGTGTGTGTGTGTGTGTGTGTGTGTGTGTGTGTGTGTGTGTGTGTGTGTGTGTGTGTGTGTGTGTGTGTGTGTGTGTGTGTGTGTGTGAGTGAGTGAGTAGAGTGAGTAGAGTGAGTAGAATGAGTGAGTGAGTGAGTGAGTGAGTGAGTGAGTGAGTGAGTAGAATGAGTGAGTGAGTTGAGTGAGTGAGTAGAGTGAGTGAGTAGAGTGAGCAGAGTGAGTGAGTGAGTGAGTAGAGTGAGTGAGTGAGTGAGTGAGTGAGTAGAGTGAGTGAGTGAGTAGAGTGAGTGAGTAGAGTGAGTAGAATGAGTGAGTGAGCAGAGTGAGTGAGTAGAGTGAGTGAGTGAGTGAGTGAGTGAGTAGAGTGAGTGAGTGAGTAGAGTGAGTGAGTAGAGTGAGTGAGTAGAGTGAGTGAGTGAGCGAGCAGAGTGAGTGAGTAGAGTGAGTGAGTGAGTAGAGTGAGTGAGTAGAGTGAGTGAGTGAGCGAGCAGAGTGAGTGAGTAGAGTGAGTGAGTGAGTAGAGTGAGTGAGTAGAGTGAGTGAGTGAGTGAGTGAGTATTTATTAAACATTTTAAAGAAAGACAAATCCTCTCCAAATACAGATTAAGTGATCTAGAGATAGAGAGAGGAAGACGTAGACTAACATGGACAGAGAGAGAGCAGAGGATCTGTAGACACTGTGACCTACAGCACATCGAGGATGAGGAACACTTTCTGCTCTTCTGCTCCAAATATGCAAATATAAGAGAAACCTTTCTGCCCAGATTTGAAATCTTGATTCCATCGTTCTCTGAACTGAGTGACGCTGAGAAAATGTTCTTCTTACTGGGAGAAGATGATAGTACAGCTGCACTAGCGGCTAAATATGTGTTAGCTATTCACAACGCCAGAGTCAGCTAATTCTCTAGAGAGACCCACTGTACTTATTCATTTATTAGGATAAATTGTGTTTATTTATCTATACATATGACATGATATATACATATATGTTTTGTTTGTTTGTTTTATTATTTATATATAATATGTTGATGCTTTGGCAACATTGTGTTACACAGTCATGCTAAAAAAGCTCATTTGAATTGAAATTGAATTGAAAAATTGAGTAGAGTGAGTGAGTGAGTGAGTAGAGTGAGCAGAGTGAGTGAGTGAGTGAGTGAGCAGAGTGAGTGAGTGAGTGAGGTGAGTGTGTGTGTGTGTGTGTGTGTGTGTGTGTGTGTGTGTGTGTGTGTGTGTGTGTGTGTAGAGAGAGTGAGTGAGTGAGTGAGTAGAGTGAGTTGAGTGAGTAGAGTGAGTGAGTGAGTGAGGTGAGTGTGTGTGTGTGTGTGTGTGTGTGTGTGTGTGTGTGTGTGTATGTGTGTGAGTGAGTAGAGTGAGTGAGTAGAATGAGTGAGTGAGTGAGTGAGTGAGTGAGTGAGTGAGTGAGTAGAATGAGTGAGTGAGTAGAATGAGTGAGTGAGTGAGTGAGTGAGTGAGTGAGTAGAATGAGAGAGTGAGTGAGTGAGTAGAATGAGTGAGTGAGTGAGTGAGTGAGTGAGTGAGTAGAATGAGAGAGTGAGTGAGTGAGTAGAATGAGTGAGTGAGTGAGTGAGTGAGTGAGTGAGTGAGTGAGTGAGTGAGTAGAGTGAGTGAGTTTACAGAAAATGAATGAGAAAAACCCTGCTGAAACCAAGGCCATGCAGTTACTGTTGCTCTCTGCAGCCGAATCAAATACTCTTTGTCGCTGTATCACTGAACCAATTCACCCCATTTTTCTTGATCACTTAATTCACCAGCCTCATTATGCTTAACCCCACAAAAGAATGCGGCTCTTCAAATGCAAATGAGTCTGGAATCCGTGAGAGAAGAGAAATAGCCGTGGATTCCCATGACTATTACCTGAACCCGGTCAGGGGACACAGGAGATGATGTACAATCCTGAGAGGCGAACGGCGGGCTCATTAGAGGGGAAGCAGGCTCATCTGCAGGCCTGACGTCAGCGGGCCGTCCCAGCTGAGAGGAGCTGTGACACGCTGGCCTTTGCTGCTTGTCATTACTTACCTGGCAAGAGTTGTGCGGAATACAAATGAAGCTCTTCCGCTGTGGCAGAGACGCGGATGCTGTGAAGTGCGTGTGTGTGTGTGTGTGTGTGTATAAGCATGTGTGAATGCGGGAAGAGTTGAGTTTCAGGCACAAAGCGAAAGGGGTTTTTGTGTAAGCAAGTTTTCCCAGATCTCACCTAAATGAAAATAATGTCTTGACTCGGCTGCATGCGTGTGCAGACGCTGTGTTTGCTGTAGTAGCGAAAGTAAGGCACTTAGGATTGTTTTTCATGCCTTTTTCATCCTAAGAATGAGTACGGATACAGTACGGATCTGTGTGTGGATCAGAATACATAACGACGGAGTATTTCTGTGTTTTATATATATATATATATATATATATATATATATATATATATATCAATTGATGCACCTCTTGATGAAAATAACATCACAACATTTATTTCCATCAATAGGTGCATTAGTTTTTGGTCAAGATCTTGTATTGTCAGTGCAAGAGTCCAGCACTCTGTAAAGTCTCCTCCAGCACATCCCACAGACTTTCAATGAATTTAAGCTCTGGACTCAGAGGAGACAATTTATGTGAGAAAATTCTTCTTCATTCTTTTACAATCTGAGCCTGATGAATCTTGACATTGTCATCATGGAATATGGCCATGATGTGTCTTCCTACTTGATTGTTAAAGAAATGAGAAGCTACACACTCTGTCAATTAGGGTTAGAAGAACTGTTGCCAAACATTTAAGATGAAACTAATAATCACTGCAAGTTTTTGTTGTGTGTGTGTGTGTGTGTGTGTGTGTGTGTGTGTGTGTGTGTGTGTGTGTGTGTGTGTGTGTGTGTGTGTGTGTGTGTGTGTGTGTGTGTGTGTGTGTGTGTGTGTACCGTCAGCAGTATCACATCTCTCTAACGTGCCATCAATGTGGGGTTTTCTGCTTTCTCTATGAGTGATAGGTTTGCATTCTGCGCACATCGCAAAAAAAAAAAAAAAAAGAAAAAAAAAAGAAGAGAAAAAGGTCTTAGCTCAAGGCCTATCTGTTACATATGACGAATTCACACCACAGTAATCTTTAAAAGATATCTAGCGTGGACAAAATGATCTTATTGAGCAGAGTGGAACCGCAGCTGAATCTGCTGCAGTGTTATGGTTCATTATGATGGAGTACGGCAAGATTTTTTGGGTGCAGACTTCATTTTGGACTGTTGTAGTTTTGTCTGTATAGCTTCGTGATACGAAAATCACAGTGAATCCCATGAAGAAATATGAGAAAATAAATTTTGGTTGAAATTTCAGTTCATTTATAAAATGAAGTCTATTTAGGGACTATTTGAAGTCACTGATAAGAGCATTATTTTTAATGAGAATTGAGAACGTTTTTCTCATTACTGTAATACAGTTGTAACGTTAATCCACTGATGGCGAGTCGAGGATGAAAACCTAAGTGCAGTTTTATTGAAAAATTATTAAAACATGACATAAACCGGAGACTTCAACTTGACTTGAACAGAACATGACAAAACTCACCAACAGCGGGTTACAAAGACAACAGCAAAGCTAGACAAGAGACTATGGCAGTGCACCACGACGGCTATATATACTCAAGTTCTAATGACGTTACAAGACATGTTTGAAAGCAATCAAACAATGAAAAACACATGAAGCAAAGGAAGCACATGCCAAGATTACATGAGGGGCAAGGGATAAGAAACATGACTATGAGAACTTCAAAATAAAAGACATGAACATAAACAGAACCTAACAGACCTGACAACAATGAACAACATCCTATATTTATATCAATTTAACTATATATGGTCAGATGGTCCAGTCTGTTGTGATTGGTCTACTCTGCTCTGATTGGTCAGATTTCCCAGTCTGTTGTGATTGGTCTACTCTACTCTGATTGGTCAGATGACCCAGTCTATTGTGATTGACCAATCAGAGCAGAGTAGACCAGATTTCCCAGTTTGTTGTGATTGGTCTACTCTGCTCTGATTGGTCAGATTTCCCAGTCTGTTGTGATTGGTCTACTCTACTCTGATTGGTCAGATGACCCAGTCTATTGTGATTGACCAATCAGAGCAGAGTAGACCAGATTTCCCAGTTTGTTGTGATTGGTCTACTCTGCTCTGATTGGTCAGATGGCCCAGTCTGTTGTGATTGGACTACTCTGCCCTGATTGGTCAGATGACCCAGTCTATTGTGATTGGTCTACTCTGCTCTGATTGGTCAGATTTCCCAGTTTGTTGTGATTGATCTACTCTGCTCTGATTGGTCAGATGACCCAGTCTGTTGTGATTGGTCTACTCTGCTCTGATTGGTCAGATTTCCCAGTTTGTTGTGATTGATCTACTCTGCTCTGAATGGTCAGATGACCCAGTCTATTGTGATTGACCAATCAGAGCAGAGTAGACCAGATTTTCCAGTCTGTTGTGATTGATCTACTCTGCTCTGATTGGTCAGATGACCCAGTCTATTGTGATTGACCAATCAGAGCAGAGTAGACCAATCACAAAAGACTGGGTCATCTGACCAATCAGAGCAGAGTAGATCAATCACAACAGACTGGGAAATCTGGTCTACTCTGCTCTGATTGGTCAGATGACCCAGTCTGTTGTGATTGGTCTACTCTGCTCTGATTGGTCAGATTTCTCAGTTTGTTATGATTGATCTACTCTGCTCTGATTGGTCAGATGGCCCAGTCTGTTTCGATTGGTCTACTCTGCTCGGATTGTAAAAATATGAATATATAAATATGTTGTTATTTGTTTCTGGCTGTTGACAATATTTTCTATAAAAAGATAATAAAAAGTGATCCAAAACCTTTTACTCAAAATATATTTGGCTGTATCCATTGTTCAGATTTCTGTTTCTGGAAATGCATGCATATTAGTGCCTATATAATTAGATAATGCTACATACATCATAACATTTCAGAAAACTTTTAATATAAAACAATTCTCTTAATGCTTAATGCTCTTAATTCTCTTATGCTTAATGCGTAAAAAAAAAATTTGTACTATGAATGACATCGCTGGAAGTTAAAAACAACAACAACTGGCCAGTGTAAGTCACTCCACCTTCATCCCTGCATATCAGTAACAAAAAAAAAATCCTCTGAAGGAAACTCTTCCAAGTCGTCTTCAAACAAACCCTGGCTTTTTTTCCCCCCTTGAAAATTCTCTCTTCAAGTCACACAGGCGTTGACTGTTTTGAAGCCGAGCAGCTTTTTGTGCAGTCTGTTGATTTTATGCTAACATCTGTAATGCTGTAGGCCTTTCCTGCTTGGATATAAGGTCTGAAAAGTGAGAGAAGCATGTGGCCTAACACGTCTCATATCTGCTCCTTTTAGCATTGTTCATTTCCTCAAAAAAATTATTGACAACAAAAGTTAATAATTCAAACACACTGCTGAGACAACAATCCATTAGTAATGTGTTTTGGAAGATGAAAAATGCATAAAGAATTGATTCTAAATCACATCTTCCAGTCAATGCATGTTAAGAAGGTAGAATTGTATGGGTTTTTTTTTTTTGTATATGTGTAATAAACTGCTGGGGTCAAGTGAAGCACAAAAGACTTGATTCAATTTGTAAAGATATCTACTTATGCAATTTTCAGTTCCATATTGGAATACTGAGTGTGAAGTTTCGGTCATTTGTAGTGGACTTGAGTACCATATGGATGAATATTCAATGATGAAGAGAGCCATCTCATGAATATTCAATAAGGTTGAGTTTTTGCTCCATTGAAATATCTTTGGGCACTGTAATTTGCCATAGACAGCATCCGTTAATGCTGATCGGGACTGACAGTGGGTGTTTCCTTGATGATTTGCTGCAATATGCAAAGTAAGGAGTCAAGGTCTGTAAGGGCAAATCGAAACCCAACCTCAAAATAAAAATGGCCAACACGTCTACCAAAACATCCACTTCCATGTTTTTTTCATTACGAATGCTTTCTATGAATGCAGTGCACAATGTAAATCAACAAATAATTGGCTTTACCTTCAGAAAATTTGATTTACAATCTCATAAGGTCAAACTGAGTGTTATATGATCATTTTTATGTTATATTCATTTTATATTCTTCCCCCTTACCCCCCAAATTTGGGACATTTCATGTTGATTTTAAGCACAACACATTCTGTTTACTGTCAATTAGAATTAGAAAACCGTAATTGGACGAGTGAGACTTTTCATCAAACTCAACTTAAATTTTCCAGACATGGCACTTAGAAAATAATCATACTCATTCTGGTAAACCGAATACCAAGGTGTCATAAAACAACTTGTACCATTGCAAAGATTGTGGTTTCCTCAGTTTTTAATCATATATTTTGTGTTTTATATATATAAAGTAAAAATTAAATGCAAATTAAAGTAAAATTTAATAAATAAATAAATAGGTAGCAGTTCTGCAACAGGATTGCCAATTTAACTATAAATCAGGACAAATGTTGGTTTGTAGGTCATTCTGCATTCATCTTTTTTTATTTTTCAAAAAATAAAGAAATTATTATATATAGGTAAATAGGGTTGAATGGTTGATGCAGTCACCATATATTCCATATACATATATACATTTTATTTTTATTTCTTAAAACCTAAAATATTTATTAGATAGTTTAAAAAAATACATTCTGTAACAGGGTTGAATGGTTAAGCTTAATGCATTTATTCACCATATTATTAATACATATATACACACACACACATGATAAATTGAAAGGTTTTTTTTTTTTTTTTTTTTAACGCTATAAATCCATCCATTTTTTCCCCCCAAAATGCTATAAATCCAACTTTTTCCAAAAATTGATGGTTTGTCTTTAAAAAAAAAAAAAAAAAAAAGGCATAATAAATACATTGGCATTCAGTAAAGTGTTGAACCCATAAAAAGTAGAACCATTGTCCACTTTACATAGAACAAATCACGACATGACCTTGTGTATGTGAGTGGCGTTCACACCAAACGCGAATAGAGCGTCTGTTGCAAGTGATTTTCATGTTAAGTCAACGTAAAGATGCGTTTACGTGCATCTGGAGGTCCTGCGGCGCGAGGCGTTTATTGCGGTGCGGACGCGCAATGCGCGCGAGTGATTTGAGGGTGAGAGAGAGAGAGAATCCAGATTAGTCCAGAGGATATATCGCGTTTAGGCTAAAAATAGGTTCGGCGCTTATCGCGGTTTGGAAAGAAACTGCATCTTGCAGTACATTTTAAACAAGGAAATATAGCGATTTGGCATGATACGTTGATGGAGCAGTGAATAGGTTCAGTACACAGCAAAATGACACGATTCACTCATTTTTTTTTTTTTAAATGGCGTTTATCGCATTTGGGAAAAGAGCTCTTCATATATTTATATATATGTCTTGTTTGTATTTTTCAAAACTAAAAACATATATTTATTAGATCAGGTAACAGGACTGAATGAGTGTGGGTGTTTAAAACTAGCTACTTTTCATTCTAGGTTAATTATACGTTCAAATTGTCTAATAACTTTGTTATTTGAAGATTAATGGAAGGTTTCCCATTCATTCAAATGATTTTTCTTCATCTCAATAGCTGGGGTAAGACAAGGTTGGTGTTTTATAGATCACCCCGTCCTGATATGTCACCCTCTGGGGAAGCCCTTGAGCATCTGTCAGACCTGGAGCGCGTGTGAATCCAAACAGCACACTGTGTTACGGTTAAAATGTGACCCAGTGGTCAGATTACAGCTGTGTTCTGCCTGATGTAGCATCACTGTTTATTAACCCTCTTGCTTTCTCTATTCCCGCCCTTGTTTTCTCCATGACACCGTGTGCCCAGATGCTTTTTACATGAGACTAATAGGCAGGCTATATTTGACCACACCATTAATCATAGCGGCGGCCAGGGATACTGTCAATGGGTCCCGGGCTCTAAATGGTAAATTATCTTATCTCTCCACAGGCTAACCAAACAGAAGGGATATTTATAGACGCTCTCTTGGACAGGTATGATGTTTTACATAAGCCAATGAAACCGGCAGTCTGTGATTTATTTTTAAGAGGTTAATATTAGTGCTGCACGATTAATCTTATCGCAATTGCGATGTCTTGCCTATGTGATTTTCTGAAATAAATAAAGGCATGTGTGGACACATTCTCTCTGAGAGCTGTTTGCCCATTTTCTACACCGCTAATAAAAAGAAGACCAGTCAGTTTCAGTTTAGGCAGTGGCGCGTATGGTCACGTCTGGACTTTTTACGGTGTGCAGCAGATTCTGTCAATTTTATTACGAAATTCAAACAATGGCGTTTTGGCGTTTGCATATGTGACGTGACAGATCGTGGTCGTGAACCGAACATCTCTTACTCTTTACTAGTTTTAATGGTAAATAAACACGAATGAACAATAGGTGTGTTGAAAGATACAGTACAGCTTACCGAAATGTTTATGCCTCATACATAATATCAATCAATCTGTGTTTTTTAACCGCGGAAAGAGGTCAATAAAACAGCTGGAGAACAATGTCACATAACGTAAAAAAATATTATTTTAATTTGAAAACAGTGTCCATTTAGTTGTTGTTGCTAGTTTGAGTTGAGAAATACATTTTGTGTGCATTTTCCTTGAGAACCAAGCAAGTTGACTCATGAAACCATTTGTTTATTATATCGCAATCGCAATATTGACCTCAATAATCGCAATATGAAATGTTCCCCAAATCGTGCTTAGCTTCGGTGGGCAACCAGTCTTGGGCTACAGGGTGATATGGCTGCTGGATAAATACATTATACAATTTTGTTTTGTTTTTTTAAATTAAAATTATAATCTTTATAAAAGTGTTTTTTTTTTTTTTTTATAAACAACATTATGCCAAAAAAAAGCCGCTGAATGAACTATTTGGGCTGGAATATTCCAACATGAAATTATGAAAACTTTATTCTTTTAGGATAATGTGAACTAGTGAATCGTTCACAATAGCAGCAGGAACATGGATTAAGAAAGTAAGTCGTTTTAATTTCATGTTAATTTTAAACATAATACTTTTGGTTTATTGCCAAATACAGTTAGAAAACTGTAATTGTGCTATAATGAGACTGAATTGAACTCCTCTCCGCTTCTCAAATTATCCAGACTTGGCAATTACACAATAATCATACTCATTTGGTACACCAGACACCAAGGCATCAAAAAAATACACTCGTGTCATTGTCTCACAATGTCTCGTTGCTGAGGTTGTGGTTTCCCTCTCAAGGCGAGCAGAATGAATTGGTCTGGGTGCAATATGATGACTTAAGAAAACCAAGTTCCATCTGTGCCTACTTTTGGAACAAGACCACAATCTTAAGGATGTTACGTAGCTCATGCCAGAGAGGGAATGCAATGAACATCCTATAAACACTCCATTAAGGGCTAAGTGTCCACTTAAATTACAGTTGTATCAGCGAATGAGTGTCAGCTATGCTTCAGATAGTAAAAATTAGCGTGCATGACATGAAACTGTGCCTCTTTTGTCAGAATGCTGCAGCTTTCAATCAGCGCTATAGAGACTCTAATTTGTGGTTGATAATTACATCCAATTGGAAGTTGAGTGTCATTTGTATCACAGTTACAATGAGCCAAGTTTAGTTGTTTACAAAGTGTTTCAAAAAGCACAAAGTGCTCCAGACTTATATATTCTTGTTATACTTTGTTTGTTTGTTTGTTTGTTTGTTTATATTTATTCTTCAACTTCAGACACTTTTATATCTGGATGGATGGATGGATGGATTGATTGATTGGTTTTATGTGTTTGTTTACCATGTTTTATTCTTCAAATTCAGACACTTATTATGTCCCAAATGGATGGATGGATTAAATGGATGGATGAATGGATGGGTGGATAGATGGATGAATGGATGGGTGGGTGGATGGATGGATAGGATGGGTGGATAGATGGGTGGATTGGATGGATAGATGAATGGATGGATGGATGGATGGATGGATGGATGGATGGATGGATGGCTGAATGGATGGCTGAATGGATGGGTGGATGGATTGGATGGATGGATGGATGGATGGATGAATGGATGGGTGGATGGATGGCTGGATGGATGGCTGAATGGATGGATGGATGGATGGATGGATGGATGGATGGATGGGTGGATGGATGGCTGAATGGATGGGTGGATGGATGGATGGATGGATGGATGGATGGATGGATGGATGGGTGGATGGATGGCTGAATGGATGGGTGGATGGATGGATGGATGGATGGATGGCTGAATGGATGGGTGGATGGATGGATGGCTGAATGGATGGGTGGATGGATGGATGGATGGATGGCTGAATGGATGGGTGGATGGATGGATTGGATGGATGGATGGATGGATGGATGGATTGTTTAACCCTTGTCCCAGATCTAAACTTTCACTCTAATGGGCCTTTCACACAGGACGCGGTATGCGCGGCGCTGCGCTATAAAACCCATTCATTTCAATGGCCTGCGCCGCGCAAGGACGTTTTGTTGCTGCGTCGACCAAAGCGCAAGCGCAGCGGTGCGCATCATTCAAAGTTCAAAATAGTTCAACTTTTGCCGCTGCGCTCTGTGACGATTACCAGCGCGGCCAATAGAATCGGGGGATCCAAACAAGCACGGAAATCAAAATGGATGAACGGCTAGTAGTGTTTATATATATAATTTCTTTTTTAGTTTCAGGTTTAATGTTTGAATAAATGTTTTATTCTAAAAAAGAGCTGACTTCATGATTCTTGTTTTGATTCAGATATTAAAGTATATAAAATCGCGTTGTATCTGAAGGGCAACGCTGAACCCAGCGGCAAGCGGCAAGCGCCGCGCATACCGCGTCCTGTGTGAAAGGCCCATAAAACAATAAAAAGTAACATAAAAAATATGAATTACAATGTTTAAAACTATGATGATCTAAACAAAGAATGAAAAAGTAATATTGATTGAAAAATTGGCATGCATAATTTCGACTACATCAAACAATTTTGCCCCGAATAATACTTTTGCAACATTGAGATGAGCCGTGTGTGTAAAGAAAACAAAATCAAAAGTAAAATGTTTTTTTTGTGTGTGTGTGTGTGTGTGTGTGTGTGTGTGTGTGTGTCATGTCCTATCACGCTAAAATTGTCAAATTATGCCAAAAATAAATACACACACACACATATTTATATATATATATTGTAGTGTGTATATAATAGTGTGTTACAAAGTTGTAAATGAAGATTATATGTCTATGTTTAAAAGAAAATAACATTTTGTTTAACTCAAATGTGTTACTTGCTGTTACTTTGTAATTATTTGTGAATTCTTATAGCAAAATCTAATTTTGAAAAAAAGTCATTTTCTCAGTGTATTGTGGCAAGATAAAATACTAGCTATGAAATAAGCCTTATTCCTACAGAGTCAGCCATTTTAATCCAAAACATTTATTTTCCAGCACAAAATGCAATCAAACACAATACAGCATTTGAGATATCAGAAACAAATGGCAGAATTCTCCTGAAAAGTGTCTAGTTGGCGTCACCAGCTGGCTGTTAAAATCTTCTCCCTGCATTTCGTAAAATGCATTGTTACCCCTGCCTTGCGTGAAGAACGTCTTATATGTAAACAATCTGTCTTGTTTGCGAGTCGGCGTCTGCAGGCAAGCAGTGAAGCTAAGCAGCTAAGTTTAATGGGGCGTCCCTCAGGGCTCCGTGTCTGTCACTTTACACTTTTGAGTGTGCGGTAATGGCAGTCTCACACTTTCCCTTACTAAAAACGACTAAAAGCTCGCCACTATAACCTCTGTGAACGGTTTGTGTTGCAGAATCTGTTCTTAAGGGGTTTGCCGTGGGAGTACAAAACTCTTTGACATTGCTGTAGAAGAGAGATGCTCGTCAATCTCTCTATTTTATATGACCGTCTCCATGGCAACAGCATGAAGGGTGGGGGTGGGTGGAGGGGGGGGGGGGGGGAGGAAGTAGGGAAATTTATGAAGGTTTGATATTTACTGAAGGTTTGATGGTGGACTGAAAAGTATTACATGAAATTGAGGAGCAGTTCAAGTGAAATGAGTCTGTAACAGTATTGCATTTGGATTGTTTACTTACCATCATTGAATAGATGGATGTGATGCCCTAAAAAAGATTTCAGTCTGTACATGTTCCCATTTATTTTCAGTTTTTGAAAACAGAACTCAGTATTTGACTCTCTGAACATCGGAGAGGACCTTAGAGAGCGTCTCCGCTGGAGTGTGACCCAAATTCATTAGCCACACGTTGCCTCCATTAGCTTTCCTCGCTCGCGAGCATGTTTAAAGCAGAAGCCGTTAAAACCCGACTATACGGAAATTTGCCTGAACGTACAGCATGTTAAGAAAATCTGCTATGAGCATTTTTTTTCTTCAACTAAATACAGATTATAGCTTTTTTTTTTCTCAGGGTATTTGTTTTGAACACTTGTCGTTACTGTAGCTCAACTGCTATTATGCTAGCAGTAGCAAGGTTTGATTCCCAGGGAACTTGTGCACTGACAAAACTTTAGGTAACAATATGTAAATGAAAACTGCCGTGGTTGAAGAGTAACTAGCTTAAAGTAACAATGCAAAATAGCTTAGCTCAGGTGTTTTGTTGTTGTTGTTTTTAAATTGCATAGCTTTCCCTCTAACTACTTTTCCAGCAAATTGTGCTGTAGTGCAAAAAAAAAAAAAAGCGCCTAAAGTGTCCACAGGCCATGTGTAGTCAGATAAAGTCTGGTTCATTTTATGAATTCGTTTTTTCAGACAGCATAACTTAAACTTTTTTAAACCGGTTTTTATATATTATAACTATTAATATTTATTGTAATTCTTATAATAATATAAATCATTATTAGAACATTTTTAAATAACTTTAATTTATTATTATTATAAACAGTCTACTAATACTCTAATAAGAGTTAGAGAACATGTAGCTGCAAAGTTACTTATAGTTAGTAAAATGTCTAAAGTGGACTATCGAAATAAAGTGTTACCAAATATTATTTAATAATAGTTAATAATTATTGTCATTCTAATTAGTAAAAACGGTCCCATTAGTTAACATTAATGCATTAACTAAACTACACAAAAACATTTGTTGCCGTATTTATTAATATTTGTTAATAACTGTTCATTGTTAGTTCATGTTTGCTCAGTTCCATTAAATAATGTTATCAGATACATATTTTTATTAGCCTGGCTAACGTCAGACCTCTTTCTCATTGAGACGTGGTCTGGGAACCACATGTTCATTTTCTCGTATTTGAGGCGTGGTTTACGAATGCCCAGAGCCGTTTATTGGGCGATACGAATGTCTATCAAATGCGCCTGTACGTAGATCAGCCAATCGTTTCAATTATACCAGATGACGTATGTAGAGCGACAGAAATTCGACGAGGAATTAGACGAAATAAACTTGCGTTCTAAACTACTTAGAACACTATCTAAGGCTGCATCGAAAGGTAACTTTGCGTCTGATGCCATGTTGGATCCATAGATATAAACAAACTGCTTCGGTGTGTCGCATAGACGTCGTCATTGTCTTGCTGCTCCCTCCCCATTCTGTGATTGGTTCCCTTTTTGAGTGGAAAATCTGGTCCATGGTGTCCAGGCTGCCTAGCAGTGAATAAAATCGCGCTGCGCGCAAGGCAGCGTGAAGAAACCCAGGCTATATTTTTATGTTTATTACTCATGAAAAGTAATTAAAAAAATGGTACAGAAATTTTGTTAAACTGCTGTTTCTGGCTATTTTTGATTCAGCTATAAACATTTTTAGTTTTATAAGTTGCATTTTGTTTTTGTTATAATGAACACAAATCTTAAAGGTGAGCAAGTTTAATGCTCTGTAATTGATCCCCTTGTTTTTTTCACGTCAAATAAAACCCTTCTAGTTATAGCTTTTAGTGTCTTTTTTGTTGTTTTGACTACTTTAAATAATGACAAGCTTGTAGTTTGTAGTTTGTAAAGCAGCTTCCTCAACACTGGACTCTATACACCAATGCCAGTACCTTTTAAATGTATGCGCAATGTTCCCTGCACTCATGAAACACAGAAATGTTGCTCGCTCACAAGAAAACATCAAGAAGGAACCGAGCAAAGCTAGAGGAGCTTGCATTTCGGGTTGATCTTTCTTCCTTTGAGTCTCTTTTCTCCTCTTGAAGTGTACTAGTTCCCCACCCTGGCCCAGTGAAGCCTGGCTCAGTGCAGGGAAACAGCAACTGAAGGGTTCAGACAGTGAGTGTTTAGCTCAAGGTGGCCTTGGGGGTGTTTTTCATCAGCCGCTGTGAACGCGGGACACCAGCACACAGATTAGAGTCACTGATAGAGTCTTGTGTGGGATTTCACTGATGAGGGCTTGGGACTGAGGCACTTCAGTGACGCTCTTCCGGGACAATGCCGAATGCAGAGATGGAGAGGCTGAATTTGTGATCTAACAGCTGCATAAAACGTATATTGTATTTTAAGCTGTGAAAACAATTGCTTGCCGTAGTGGTGCTTGCTAGGGTTAGGCGTGTTGAAATGGTCAGATTTTGAAGGAGGGACCCGGGCCGTATCATGTAGGGGGCTCCTTTGACAATTAGCCAACTAGAAACCACCCAAAACACCAGAGCAACTGCATATTAATGCATTAAAAACACTCTGAATACATTTTCCATTATTATTATTTTTAACAACATCAGATAACTCAAAAGCAGTCTGCACTGTTTATAATAATGTTAATAATAATAGTTGTTGTTGTCTAATAATACTACTAATAATAATATTATTGCTGTTGTTGTTGATAATAATGATAAAAACGTTGTCCAAATAATAATTGTTATTAATAATAATAATAATACTTTTTATTTTTACTATTTGTATTATTATTATTGTTTTCGCTGCTGCACTCTTAATAATAATAATAATAATAATAATAATAATAATAATAACACTAATAATAATAATAATAATATTGTTGTTGTTGTTGTTTTTGTTGCTGTACTCTTAATAATATTAATAATAGCATTAATTAATGCATTAATTAATGAATTAATGAATTCATTCATTCATTCATTCATTCATTCATTCATTCAATTTAGCACCATATCAGCAGCAATGGCTATATTCATGGCAAAATCAACAGTATTTTTTAAATACTGTTGACTATACATTGTTTACAATCATTTAACAATTTTGTCTTAAAAACAATCAATATACAAAAACATACATATATAACAACAGTAAAAATAACAATTAAATAGAATATTTCAATTTTATATATGATAGAAATTCTAAAATTATTCCAGGAGAAACCTTTTTAAAAATGTCCATTCATGTATTTTCTGAATAAAAACGTTGTCGAATATCATTTTAAAAATGGACATTTTATTAAAATGTGTTTTACATTCAAGAAATTCTTACATAAATCACAAACTTGTTCCTCTTTCAATAAATATGAATGAGTCTTGAAGTGACCAATTTGACTTCTCGTATATATACAACCTGGTCTATTTTCAAAATAATAACAATAACTCCTTGATTTAGTACTGGATTCACCTCATATAGTTTGTTAAATGCATTCGTTCCATTCCATTTGCCATTTATTGTAAGTCAAGTCAAGTCAAGTTTATTTATATAGCGCTTTTCACAACATAGGTTGTATCAAAGCAGCTTCACAGTATTAAATTAAAACAATACATCAATGTTTGTTTCTAGTGGAACGTCCACGTTTGGTAATGCTGATCAATAGTATCGTTGATTGATTAATTAAATTAAATATCCCCAAATATCCCCAACTGAGCAAGCCAAAGGCAACAGTGGCAATGTACAGATAAATGTACAGATTCAATATGGGATTAACGTCAGATGCTGGTATATTACGTTCTGTCATTTCCAACTGAAGTGCTTCCTTTGCTGCTTTATCTGCCTGTTTATTGCCAGCCAATCCCATATCGGCCAGTATCCAGCAAAATAAACACTTTTCCTATTATGCTGGTAATTGTAGGATGTTCAGTTTTTTCAAGTGCTTGGATTTAGAATCTGTGAAAGCCAGGTTCATGATGATAGTTGGTTTTCTATAATAATATCAGTATTAGTATTGTAAGACTGACTGGAAGAACTGGAAGAGAGGGCTACTCTCTGAGAAAACAAAGGAAATTAACATTTGAACTCTCTTGCTTTATTACCATCCCCATTCGAGACACGATCACACTTGAGTTGATCACCTCCCAATTTACACATCATTCCCTTCACCCATCCCTACCTGATTTCACCCAAACATCTATATGGTTTAATATGGACAATTATCATACAGTATTATACATGTTTGGTATCATTTGAAATGTCTCAGTGCGACTAGTACAAATGTCTCATTCCCACAGAAGTAAACCAAAAAGGTTATAAGGTGTGGAGAGTTTAGAGATATCTTGTATAATTGCCGTGGGTATGCCCCCATGTAAATCAATCTCTGTCCCCAGTAAGTCTGGGAAGGTGATTTAAAGCAAATTCCTACTGTGAACTCATGTTTATATTTGAAAAGAGGTTTCTGCCTTGGTCTGAATATTTAGGGAGATGCTGAAGAAGGCTCAGGGCGATTTGTAACTCAAATTAGCCTGTGATGCAGAGAGTGGCCGAGACTCTCAGCATCATGTATTTTCTAATGTCAGGTTCACATCTTTTCTCTTTATTCCAGAGCATTTGATGTTTTGTATGTATTATCTTTGAACTGATTATGAAATTGGCATGACACATTTACCTGACATAATAAATTGTAAACATTTGATTTTATTCCGACTGACTCTGAAATTGTTTTCCCAAGTAGATTAAACGGATTCGTATGTTACCACAAGTTTTGCGTCAGATTAGTGACGACTAATATTTGGCACTAATTCAAGTGTACTTGGTTTGCAAAGACCTGTAACTTTGATTTAATGTAACTTTAAATAAGTGTACATGGGAAACCAAGGCATGGCCAATCCAAAGCGCATAATAGTGGCCATACCTCTACTGAAGTAAACGTTACTTTAATTTCAAGTGTATGCAATCACGGGGTCTATACCAAAGTATCTTTGATTGTGTAATGTGACCAATCTCAGGTATATAGCCAATTACCTCTGTTTAGTGACTGAAGCTGGCGAGCTTGTGATCATGAGACCCGCGTTAAACAAGGCATTGTGACATTGCTTCCTAATATGAACGGGTAAAATGTAAGTAAAGAGTTGAAAAGAATAATCAAATGTGCTGCTAAACTATTATAAAAATGACCATTAACCAATTGGCATTCTAACCTAAATTTGAGGTCGTGATAAAATGGAGTCAAATAAGTTTAACTGGAACTAAATTACTTTGCCACATGGAAAAGACAGTAACATGCAGAGACCTTCACCCGTTCTATCGGATACCGCCATTGGACTGATTTAGACAGGCTTACAGTATCAATCATGGAAACTATTCTCATGGGAAAGGTACACATTGTTTTATTAATTTATTAGCTAATTGGTCTGAATCAGAATTCAAAATCCAGTAATCATAACTGGAAAGGTTGTGGAATAGTATAGTGTAATCATTGGTCATAAAATGTGGGATCCCTGACCTTTGCAGCCGCATTGCAATCGCAACACCTTCAACACAAGCCACCATCACTCACATGTTTTTGAAGAGACTGTGAAAATGTATTTTTGATGAGAGCAGCTACTGAATATGTGCTGTAAGATGTGAGACTGTCATTAGCCTGTGACTGAACCACTCTTGTCTTAAATGAACAGAGAAACGCTGCATCTGTCTCTCAGCGGTGCTTTCAGCTCTCTAAAGTCCAGTGTTTTATTGTGTCTGTGGTCTCAAGGCTGGAGTGGATGAAGTGACCCAGGGCTCATTCGTTATTTTAGAGCTTGTAGTTGTTTTATGGCTGTGTAGGCAGATGAACATTTTTGCTTTGCCACATGGAAAGTTAGTGTAAAGTCTTCAGCAATTAAGGATCTACATTTTCCACGATATTATTATTATTATTATTACTATTATTAGCTATCAATCAATCAATCAATCTGTCATGGTGTGGGGCAGGCAGAAGAAGACGAGGGAGAATCAAAAGTTCCAATACAAACAGGTACAGACAAGCAGAAGGTACACACACTTAGTAGGACGGAGATCGGACAAGGACTGACTGAACAGATTGGAACTAAATACAAACACAGATGAACACTGATTAACTAAACACAGGTGATACAGATGAACTGATAAAGGTTGTCATGGAAACAAATGAGTGGCGGGAAAACAGAACAAAGGAAGACATGTGACTAATACAAACAAACACTAGCACATGACACAATCAATCCTTTAAATCATTTATTTATGATGATGATGTTTATCATTATTATTATTATTATTATTATTAAAATATATATAATTATCAATCGATTTAATTTTGTTTGTTTTTGTTTTAAAAAAATACAATTTATTTATTCATTTAAAATGTAGTAGAAGGAAATCCAAGGCACTCTTCTTTAGAAAATTATAAAAAGCCTTTATTGGACTGGCTATTTCATAATAGAAAATTTAAAAGACATTGGGGAAAAAAACAACCCACGCGTAGCGGCACAAACAGCCTTCTTCAGGGTATGTTTTCCAATCAAACAATTTACTCTTTTATAGATGCTAATTAGAAACACCTGAATGACAAATTACATGCACATACAGAGAAGGTCCACTAGGAGGTTACATAGCAAATTAAATAAAAAAAAAAAAATAAAAATAAAAAAAAAATCATTTGTTTGATTTTTTTTATTCATAATAATACCAATAATGATATAGATTTATAAAACGATCAGCCGAATAATCACATTTTACCCACCTTGGATTTTGGTGTCAGCAATATCTATTATTGTTGAAATAATAATAAAAAAAAAAACGAGTTATTAACTGTTAGTTACTAACCCTAACGTTCGGAAAATGTTCCATAATCGGTATGAAGCCTTTCCATGCACAGTCACTAATCCATGCTGACATCTGAGCAAGCATAACTATTAAAAAACCAAAAGAGTCATCAAGTATCCAATCATAACACATTTGTTCAATCACGGCCTCTCGTTTCCCTCTGCTGAATATGCTTTAAAAGAAAAGCCTGGTTAGCGTTTGTTTCCTTGCGTACTGATTCCGAACATAATCGCCAATCATACCCCTAGCAGGTGCGGGCTGTTGCAATAAATCTCATTATGTGCCTTTTATGCATTCATTTGCATAATCCCAGCCTACATTTGCTTTCTGACTGGAACATCCGTAATTATAAATGCACAAGGATTAACCTACACCAAATTTTCACTTCGTCGCCGATTTAAGGAGCACCACTGAGCAACATGCACACTGAATAGTCGCCTCGTATCTGCTTGTGTTGGTGGTCAGCATGTATGGGCCACCTGGGGCTGAGGATGAGTCACGTAAGATGCACATGGAGAGCAGGTGGGAAAATGACAAAGGTTGACAAAGGGACAAAGAGTTCGCCTGACCTGCAGGTGTTGTTGTCAGATCGGAATTAACTTGCGTAAACAGACTTCTGTGTCATGACCAGGTGCGACAAATAAGTGAAAGTTGAAGTTGAAGCAATCAGAATATGTTTATGGGAGGAGCTACATAGTCATTCCTACAGTTTGGTGGGTTTGGGACTGAGCAGGGGTGCATTTCCCGAAAGCATGGTCGCAAGTTCCGTCGTCATCAGCATAGGTCAACGAGTCTGTTTCGACGTGCAACTAACATTCGCACACAGCATAGCAAAGTTGTGTGTTTGGAACGACAGCTCTCGACTTGTGGTTAGAAGCAGAGTTTCTAGTTTGCATGACATGTGGACTTAATAAATCATTATCTTGAGCAAAATAAGTAATCTGACACTCAGGACAACCTATATTTTTTATTTAGAATACATACAAATGTAATTTACATCTTTGAGTTTGTCAAGAGATTTAAAGCACCGTTTTTGAAGACTGCGCATGTGCGAACGTGCTCTACTATGTAAGAACGAGCCTATGATTGAATCTGGAAATAAAGCAAAATAACTGAGAAAAATGAGAAATAGTCCTCAGATGTCATGTCCGTAATTTATATCAAAACATCTAGCGTTAATTCGATCTCAAACAGTTTCATTAAAAGTAGTTATTACTCCACCACCTGCGTGAAATCATTAACCAACGTGGTTAAACGACCACTTTGCGACAATACGGTTTCGGGAAACAGTCGCGACTAGCTAGTTGATTTCTTCAACGATGCATCGTACTATTGTAGTTAAGCAGCGAGTTACGCCGTTGTGTGGGAAAGTTGAAAAAAGTTGAAAAGACTAGTAATATTACTTAATAATTCCGAACAAATATTTCCCATGTGGGCTTTAAAATGTGTCCACCCTTTGGACGCTTTAAGTTTAGAAGCCCGTTACTAGCTAGGAATGAACAATATGCTAGCAGAAGTCTAACATTTAGGAAGACTTTTAATGGATATACAGTATTAAATCTATTTTATAAAGATAAATAAAGTGACACAACAGGGTGGACATGTTATGTTTTACAATATTAGACTTCTTATTATAAGTCTAATATTATAAGTCTTCTAAAAATGAAAAAGAATAGAGGAGAGTTCATGACTAATACTTCTTGAGTAAGTCATGTGATTTTGTTCATACGCTTAAGATTTTAAAGGGCAAGTAACAGCAATGTAACGGTGGACTGGAGATTGAGATACTACCTAATTTAATGGTTTTACACATTTAAAAGAAACATGTATCACAATAAATTGTATTTTATGTCGAAATGAATATACAGTTCCTCAAAATTGCTCATTTAAAATCATTCCGTATATCTAACCATTATTTCAAAGTGAAATAGAGAAAACATGATTGGGAACATGAGAATTTCTCTTTCAAGTGTTTCAAATGTGTGTGTTTTTTAAATTACTATGATTCATAGGTACTATCAAAATCAGATTTTTTTTTTTTTGTTAACAGGATACATCTATGCATAGAAAGCCATGTGGCATGAAAATAAATGTAAAATAGGTTACACTTTATTTTAAGGTGTCATTGTTACAGTGTAATTATATATTTAAGAACTGAGTAATATTAATGAACTACATGTACTTACTATAAGGTTAGGTTAGGATTAGGGTTTGGTTGAGAGTTAGTTGCATATAATTATGCATAATTTACTTTTATTACTGTGGTAAGTACATGTTACATGTAACAAGGACACTGTAAAACTAAATGTTACCGTAAAATATTTAGTATTGTTTACCAAATTCACCAAACTGTAGGAATGACCCAAATATAAATTAGTGACTTATTAATTGTCACAGCTTACTGCTTATGGCCACTATCTTGCAAATAATCTGTACATTGAATTAAAAAACATCCATATGAATCAAATTCGACTGTACTTTTACACTACAACAAAGCAGGTGCTTTTTGTAAATGAAAATGCCGTTTCAGTGAAAATGCATGTCATGCTGAGTTTAGGATACTGTGCATGCATGAGTGTTGACCCATGTTTAATGCAGGGGGCTGTTTTATTTATGCCATCTGTGGCCTTCCCATGTGGATTTAGGTCAGTGAACGCAGGTGTCTCAGATTTTATAGCGATGTGGCATGCTGTCTCTTCCTTCACACTGCGGTGTACACATGCATGCACTTCAAAGCGTAGGATCAGACATATACATGTGTGGCATACAGAAAGCGCCATTTGTATGTGTTGGTACTGTCAACGCTTAGCTTTGTTTGTTTCATGAGCATGCATGGAAGTCTGGATTGCAATCAAGCTAATTTCCAATGCATGCGTAGTTTTTTTTTTTTAGGATTAGTCATGCCAGTTAGACCGCTTCTTACATGCTACATCCCCGTCTACAGATATTTTAAATGTAAATGAAACATAATGCATTCCAAATAGATCCACCCATCACTCTGAATTAAGTGGGTTGCTTTGTGTTGTCAAGTGGGTTTCAGAAAAATGCAGTGTTGCAACTGACCTTTTGTCTGGATGTCTCATTTACTTTTTTCAACTCATGTACTTGTTTTTAATGCACAATGCTGGTCTTATTCTTTGGTGCATATAATTCCAAACAAAAAGTTTTTAAAAAAGTTTTAAAGTCAAGAGCAAAGTAGCGTTTGGGGGAAACAATTGCGACTAATTTTCTTGTAATTGCGTGAAACAAATGGCCCAACTGCAAGAAAAAGTTTAAATGAACAGAAATATAGTTGCAATTGTGAGATATAGGCACACTGTAAATGCAAATTATAGGCACAATTATAACAGTCGGAACTGTAAGAAATACACTCACCTAAAGGATTATTAGGAACACCATACTAATACTGTGTTTGACCCCCTTTCACCTTCAGAGCTGCCTTAATTCTACGTGGCATTGATTCAACAAGGTGCTGAAAGCATTCTTTAGAAATGTTGGCCCATATTGATAGGATAGCATCTTGCAGTTGATGGAGATTTGTGGGATGCACATCCAGGGCACGAAGCTCCCGTTCCACCACATCCCAAAGATGCTCTATTGGGTTGAGATCTGGTGACTGTGGGGGCCATTTTAGTACAGTGAACTCATTGTCATGTTCAAGAAACCAATTTGAAATGATTCGAGCTTTGTGACATGGTGCATTATCCTGCTGGAAGTAGCCATCAGAGGATGGGTACATGGTGGTCATAAAGGGATGGACATGGTCAGAAACAATGCTCAGGTAGGCCGTGGCATTTAAACGATGCCCAATTGGCACTAAGGGGCCTAAAGTGTGCCAAGAAAACATCCCCCACACCATTACACCACAACCACCAGCCTGCACAGTGGTAACAAGGCATGATGGATCCATGTTCTCATTCTGTTTACGCCAAATTCTGACTCTACCATCTGAATGTCTCAAAAGAAATCGAGACTCATCAGACCAGGCAACATTTTTCCAGTCTTCAACTGTCCAATTTTGGTGAGCTCGTGCAAATTGTAGCCTCTTTTTCCTATTTGTAGTGGAGATGAGTGGTACCCGGTGGGGTCTTCTGCTGTTGTAGCCCATCCGCCTCAAGGTTGTGCGTGTTGTGGCTTCACAAATGCTTTGCTGCATACCTCGGTTGTAACAAGTGGTTATTTCAGTCAAAGTTGCTCTTCTATCAGCTTGAATCAGTCGGACCATTCTCCTCTGACCTCTAACATCAACAAGGCATTTTCGCCCACAGGACTGCCGCATACTGGATGTTTTTCCCTTTTCACACCATTCTTTGTAAACCCTAGAAATGTTTGTGCGTGAAAATCCCAGTAATTGAGCAGATTGTGAAATACTCAGACCGGCCCGTCTGGCACCAACAACCATGCCACACTCAAAATTGCTTAAATCACCTTTCTTTCCCATTCTGACATTCAGTTTGGAGTTCAGGAGATTGTCTTGACCAGGACCACACCCCTAAATGCATTGAAGCAACTGCCATGTGATTGGTTGATTAGATAATTGCATTAATGAGAAATTGAACAGGTGTTCCTAATAATCCTTTAGGTGAGTGTATATATTCATTGTAAGATATACTATAAAAAAGAGAAACAGTAGCAATTGCAAGATATAAAGTAGCAATTATGAGAAACAAAGTTGCAATTGTGAGATATGAAGTAATTTTGAGAGATATAAAGTTGCAGTTACGAGAAAAGGTTGTGAGTATATAAAGTCAAATTGTGATAGTCTCAGTTATAAGAAACGGAGTTGCAATTGTGAGATATGAAGTCACATTGAAAGATGTAAATTACAAGAAAGCTACAATTACAAGAAAAGCATAGTTGCACATACAGTACATGATTAGTCAAATTGTGATATATATATGAAGAGTTCAGATGCAAAAGCCTCTAAGTGCCATCTGAAATTTTCTTCTAGAATGATCATTTTTATCCAGCTTGTGTGTTTAAGTTTAGTAATTTCACTTAAATGACAATGAAAATGACCTATTAATTGTCATTTAAGTGAAATTACTTAACTTAAATATACAAGCTTGATAAAAATGATCATTCTAGAAGAAATTTTCAGATGGCACTTAGAGGCTTTTGCATCTGAACTCTTCATATATATATATATAGTTGAAAATATGAGAAACAAAGTCACAATTGTGAAATATAAAGCCACATTGTGAAATATAAAGTTTAAAATACAAGAAACAAAGTCAGAGAAACAGTTGCGATATGTAAAGTCATTTGATATATAAAGTTGTAGTAATGAGAAACAAAGTCACAATTGTGAAATACAGTATAAAGTCACATTAAAATATATAAAATCATAATTAAGAGAAACAAATTTGCAATTGTAAAATATAAAGGCACATTGAGAGATATAAAGGGCCAATTATAAGAAAAAGTTGAAATTGCAAAAAACAATCATAAATGCTTGATATAAAGTCAAATTGTGATATATAAAGTCTCAATTATGAGAAACAAAGTTGTAATTTTGAGATATGAGCTCACATTGAGAGATGTGAATTACAAGAAAACTACAATTACAAGGAAAAGTCGAAACTACTGTACGGGAAGCATGGTCGCTAATGCTTGATTTATAGTCAAATTGTGATATATAGTCTCAATTACTAGAAAAAAGGTTGGAATTGCAAAATATATAATGTTGAAAATATGACAAAGTCAAAGTTGGGAGATATAATGTTACACTGAGATATAAAGTAGCAATTACAACTTTGAAAGATATAAAGTCGCCGTTACAAGAAAGTTGCAATTATACGATATATAGTCACATTGTAAAATATAGATATGCAATTATGATAAACTAAGTCACAATTGCAAGATATAAAGGGCCAACTACAAGAAAAAGTCTAAACAAATTCACAGTTGAGATAGTATGTTACACTGAGATATAAAGTAGCAATTACAAGAAACAAAGCTGTAATTTTGAGATATGAAGTCATTTTGAGAGATGTAAAGTTTCAATTATAAGATATATAGTCACAATGTAAAATATAGATTTGCAATTATGATAAACTAAGTCACAATTGCAAGATATAAAGGGGCCAACTACAAGAAAAAGTCTGAACTATGAGAAGCAGTCGCATATGCATGATGCATAGTCAAATTGTTATAGTCTCAATTACTAGAAACAAAGTTGGAATTGCAAGATCTATTCACATTGTGAGATATAAAGTTGAAAATACGAGAAACGGTCGCAGTTGCGAGATATAACGTCACATTGTGATGTATAAAGAGTTATGAGTAACAAAGTTGCAATTGTGAGATTTAAAGTCACAGTATAATATATAAAGACGCAATTACGAGAAGCAAAGTCATAACTTTGGCGGTAATGGGCTTCCAACCCACTGACATTTTCTTTAGGAAATGAAAACCTAGCTCTAACTAGGACTCTAATGTCAAATCGCATCATGATCCGGCTTCTGAAATGCTGCTAAAAACATGTTTGATGTGACGACCGCAGAAGACTTTATTTTTCCGCATTCCGCCATAGGAACGTTCCTCTTTTTGACGTTGCCAGTGGATAGTTGAATGCGTGGAAAATGAGTGGGTCTTTGAGAACGCGATCAATAAGCTCATTGTGTCTTTGTGTAGATGCCTTTGCTAGTTTCAAGCTGAATTACACACTGACACCAAACCGAAAAAAAAAAAAAAGTCTCTCAAGGAAAAGAAAAGGATCTTTAGTTGACAAAAGGCATTGTCCTTTTGCATGTAAGGTGATCCAAGTGAAAATCTTGCCTTTCCGCCTACTGTACGTCTCCCGCGATTGCATTTCTCAGTAGTGCCAAATGTGTCACCTTCATCCAGTGTGACTGTAAACTACATCACAGCGCATTTTGAGTCAACTTCCTCTGTTACTGTATGTATGTCACTTTATATAATAAGTCCCTTCCTATCTGAAGCCGACTGACGCTTGTGTGCCGTTCGGGAAGCCTCTCTTGTGGCATGCGTGGGATGTCTTGCTTCCTCTATAGGTGTGACTCTCTGAACGCATCAAAAGCCGTCATTTTGAGGATTGGTTTTCAAAAACGGGGTTTTAAGGCAAATACGTTGCTTAGAAGAGGGTTACAATCCTGTAGACTCTGTTCCAGCACAAAACTGAAATGCATCTTCAGCGCCTATTCCAGCATTCCAGATCTTTGTGTCTTTGTTTGACGGAGGAAGAACAGTAGAAAGACTGCAGGAATCTGGCTGAGAGATCGGCAGGATTAGCATGTGATCAGGGGGCGGCACACCAATTGAATTCTTATCTATTTAAATTGCATGTTGTCATAAGGCGGTGGATTGTGAATTGGTTTGTCACTGGTGTTAATGAGGTTGTCGTAGTTGATGTCTTCAGGTGATTTAAGACTGCGGGAATTGGTTTTAGTCTGACGAATGCGGTTTAGTGTGGGACAATGTTTGTTTAAGCTTTGCAATGGCACAAAAATCCTGAGACATATGATGAATTCGGGCATTGGGACTCTGGGACATTGTGTGACACTTTTATGTTAAAATGCTTTAACAAACTATTTTTATAGCCGCAATAATATATCAATAAAGGACCTTGTTGACCTTTTGAATTGATTGATTGATTGATTGTATAGTGCATCCGGAAAGTACCCACAGCGCTTCACTGCCTCCTGTTTCCACTGATCATCCTTGAGATGTTTCTACAACTTGATTGGAGTCCACCTGTGGTAAATTCAGTTGATTGAACATGATTTGGAAAGACACACTCCTGTCTACACTGTAAAAAAAAAATATTTTCATGATTTGTTATCACAACTTTTTTTCTTTTGTCAAATCAACTTAGATAATTAATGTGGTTCAGATAACATAATATTTTGAAATACTGTTGATTAAACCAATCTCCTTCTCTGTATTAACTCAAATTTTTTATTTCATGAACTCAAAATTTTAAGGCAACCAGTTAACTTACTTTTTTTAAGTTAAACCAACATTTATGTTTTACAGTGTATGTAAGGTCCCACAGTTAACAGTGCATGTCAGAGCACAGACCAAGCCATGAAGTCCAAGGAATTGTCTGTAGACCTCCGAGACAGGATTGCATCGAAAAACGTGATAACTTTTTTCACGTTGTCATCATGGGGTATTGTTGGTAGAATTTTGAGGAAAATAATGGATTTAATACATTTTTGGAATAAGGCTGTGACAAAAAAGTGAAGTTATTTATGTATTTATTATATATATATATTAGGGCTGTCAAAAGATTAATCGCGATTAATCGCATCCAAAATAAAAGTTTTGTGTTTGCATAATACAGTATATGTGTGTGTACTGTGTATAATTATTTTTTACACAGAAATATTTGCATACATATACTGTATATATTTATATATAATTTATATTATATATAAATATATTTTTTTTATATATAAATTATACAAAAATCAACATTTTTCTTAAATATATACATGCATGTGTGTATATTTATATATACAAAATAATTATACACCGTACACACACATATATTATGTAAACACAAACTTTTATTTTGGATGCGATTAATCGTTTGACAGCCCTAATATATATATATATATATATATATATATATATATATATATATATATATATATATATATATATATATATATATATATATAAGTTGTAGAAACATCTCAAGGATGATCAGTGGAAACAGGAGGCAGTGAAGCGCTGTGGGTACTTTCCGGATGCACTTAACAATCAATCAATCAATCAATCAATCAATCATTCAATCAATTCAAAAGGTCAACAAGGTCCTTTATTGATATATTATTGCGGCTATAAAAATAGTTTGTTAAAGCATTTTAACATAAAGTGTCACACAATGTCCCAGAGTCCCAATGCCCGAATTTTTGTGCCATTGCAAAGCTTAAACAAACATTGTCCCACACTAAACTGCATTCGTCAGACTAAAACCAATTCCCACAGTCTTAAATCACCTGAAGACATCAACTACGACAACCTCATTAACACCAGTGACAGACCAATTCACAATCCACCGCCTTATGACAATATATATATATATACACACTCACTCACTCACTGATTCATATATATATATATATATACCCACACATCACATTTACAAAATTACAATTTACAGTCAGAATCTATTTTAAAATATTATGTTTACTGCTTTTTTTCCTCAAGTGTTACATAATGGGAAACTTCATGTTTTTGTATTGATGTCACACTTATTCATTTGTAATGAATAATCTTATTTTCTGGTTTAAAAATTGATTCTGACTCTAAGTTTTAATTGAATAAGCCACGTTTAAATGCAGCAAGTTGCGACAACCATAAACCTCTAGGTACGTGACAACATCCCTTCGTGGCAATATAAATCAGTACCGGTGGACATATTTCTATGGTCTCATCATATATATACGATATATATATATATATTGTCATACAGCCCAGCCCAGTTCTTGAATCTATAGTATGGATGTTTTAGACCACTTCTTGTTCGTTCGATTTTCAATCTCTCTGCAATGTTTTATAAACTCTTCTCTGTAGAATCGGTGTTCCTCATATATCGAGCTGTTTATTTCCAGGCTGCTCCGGTTCTGACTGATCCATTATTAGCCCAAATCACATCCATAAAACTCTCCCTCTTCGCCATATCATCCTTTACATCCAAACGTTTCAGATGAGAGCGAGTGTTCAGACTTATTGCTCAGTAATTAACGCTGATCACTGCTAAGCAGCAGCCAGAGGGGTGTGTGTGTGTGTGTGTGTGTGTGTGTGTGTGTGTGTGTGTGCGCGTTACACAAGGTTATTTGCTGTTCGCATCACAAAACCCATTCAATATGTGATATATACATATAATATTATTTATATAATTAAGAAACCTGATGCTTAAGTTTATGATCAGACTGTCCTCATTGATATTTAATTTCTATGTCATTTGGTTCCATTTTACACAGAAAATCGCCAAAAGAGGTCAAACTGCATAATGAAGTGCACCAGACAGTGAAACGAGACATTTAGCTTTAGTTACGCTATTCAGTGAAGGTCAAAATAAATTAGAAGCGTATTTGAAAAGTAATAAACCACGAGATGGGATTAGATTTCTTACAGGACTTTGAGGTAGCTGAAAAGCAAGATCATTTTCTTTGTAATTTGCATTTATTTATTGTTTGTTTTTTTGTTTATTAATTTGTTTTATTTATATAATTAAGACACTATTAAAGTTTTTTATAGATTTCATTTGATATTTTCTGTTTCCATTTTAATTTCAGTTATTTATTTATTTTATTTTGTTGTGTTTTTGTTATTTTTATATCGATTTTTTAAAATTTTTAATTATTTTTATTTATTTTTTATTTAAATTTTTTTAATCAAGTAAACTAAATGAAAATGGGAAAAGTTGCCTCGTCAGCTACCTGAAATAAAATAAGTTTAAGTTTTCGTATATTTTATTCCAGTTAGCGTTTATTTCTATTTTTTTTTTTTTTTTTTTTTTTTTTACACGTTACCATTTTCAACTTAAAAACAGGAAGCTTTATATGCGCCTCAGCCGTTCATTCACACGACAACGTCATTTTGGGAGGCCTGAAAAAGCAAACTTTTGAAAACGAATATAAATTTGTATAGACTTGATATTGATATATAATTCTATTAATGAATGTAACTATAATTTGTTTGTTTTATACTTACATTTATCATTCTTGTTCTGTTCTGAATACTGTTAAATTTAAAGCATTTGTTGTGGAGTGAAGGGAACTAAAATACGTTTATATTTGTATATCATGTAATAACATGTTAATAACATACATGTGACATACATAATGCATCTTATCTGTTTTATTCTTTCAACAATGCAATTTTGACCTGGTGCGATAGATTGT
>NC_137134.1:9766060-9813560 GCF_949319135.1 Squalius cephalus
ACTCACTCACTGATTCACACTTACTCAATCACTCACTCACTCACTCACTCACTCACTCACTCACTCACTCACTCACTCACTCACTCATTTGATTTCACTCACTCACTCATTTCACTCATTTCACTCATTTTACAAACTCACTCACTCACTCACTCGCTGATTCACACCCACTCACTCACTCACTAACTCACTCACTCATTTCACTCATTTTTCACTCATTTCACACTCACTCACTATTTTTTTTTTAGTTTATAGTTGGTTTGTTTTTGTTTATCCAATCATTTAATGAACAGTTTTGCATAAAGTTTTTTTGAAAGTTAATGTATGTAATTTCCAGTCTAGCTGTAATTTTGTCAAATTAGTTGTTAGATTACAAAAATGCTAGAATTAAGCAAGAAAACAGTCATTTATTTTAAATATATATATTAAAATTGCCATTACCATTAAATGCCATTCTTCCATTATCACTTCCATCACAGAATTCTGCTAAATACATATTTAGAGCTATGGCGTCCACAGACCAAAAGTACCCTCAGTAGAAACACCTCAGAAGGGCACTTCCTCATGTCAAAGGAGATGGTTTTTGATCTGAATAAGCTATAAAATGGATCTGACCTTCTGCCAATTAGGTTTCACAACTTGAGTTGCTTCATTGGCCGATCGACATGTTTGTGGTAGAAATGCAGTCGAAATGCTGGGCCTCATTCACAAAAGACGAGCAGAACAAATTTCTGTGACAATTTGCAAAAAAAAAAAAAAAAGAAATTTTAATGATTTTCACAATTCATTCATGACTGGGTCATGTTGCCTTAATTGAAACACACCCGTGACCTTCCTAACAGGCTTTGAACTCGCACAACATTAAAGATTAAACACACTGAGGATATCGGTAATTACATACTTGCCAGAGTGCCGTTAACTGCCACATGAAATGAATCTTTGCCGTAGTACTAATGTGATATGGTCCCGGCATGAAAGCCTTCATTATAATACTTTGACAAGCTCCTTTTTTTCATTCAAGAAAAGTATATCCGTCCAAGAGCCTGTGCTCTCAGGCAATGACAGCTACTCGAGTTTTTAAGGACTATTATCATCCATTTCGCTTTGAATTCTCCCACCAGGACATCAACATTGAGTGTGTTTCGTACTGACCTCTGATTTTACTTTATTCTTCATTCCATCTTGAATCCCATACCGAAGTTTGCAGAAATACCTAATGGACTACATAATTCATGAACTACCAACATTATACTTTTATAGCTCTTTTTGAAGATCTTTATGAAGCTGTTTTTCATTTGTTATGCCTCTTTGGAGAATTCCCTTATATGCCAATATAAAACTAAATTCTTCCATGTTTTTTTTCTTTCCAAAGCTCTACATCCAGACCACCACGCTGACCATCTCCATGAATCTGAGCGCGTCCGTTGCTCTGGGAATGCTCTACATGCCCAAGGTCTACGTCATCATCTTCCACCCGGAGCTCAACGTACAGAAGCGGAAGCGGAGCTTCAAGGCCGTGGTGACGGCGGCCACCATGTCCTCGCGTCTATCGCACAAACCCAGCGACCGACCAAACGGCGAGGCCAAAACTGAACTGTGTGAAAATGTGGATCCCAACAGTAAGTAACAAAACGTTTTATCCGCCGGACATTGGGGAAGTTGATAATGTACATTTGCTCATGATGAATTCTAATGTCTTTATACTAAATCTGGTGAACTCTGAAAGACTGATGTAATTTAGCATTAAAATCATACAAATAATTTAGTTTTAGTTTGTTATTTGGGATTTTGGATCGCATGAGCAGATGTAAGTTATCAAAACGAAATAATGTGATTTTTCACATTATTATGCATGTTTTCTGGCTTTTTGCACTTATCATGGCACTGTTCAAATTGGCTGAAGTGATGACCAATTTAATTCAACTTTTTTTTAATGTAATTTATTATATATTAATGTTAAATTGACAGTTTATATATATATATATATATATATATATATATATATATATATATATATATATATATATACTGTATATATAAAACAAAAATACTACTCATTTATAATAACTTCAATTAATAAGCCATCAGCAAAACTCTAAACTCTAAAAGTTTACTCTAAAACTGTAAACTACTCGTTTACAGATTCGGAGGATAATTAAAAAAGCAAATATATAAGAATAACGCATATTAACAAATGATCTGTTAAGCGTCATAATGTAATAATGTTTGTAAATGTTATTAATAATAAAAGCTAGTTATTATAGGGTTAGTTCACCTAAAAATGAAAATTATTTCATCGATTACTATCCCTCATGCCATTCCAAACCCGTGAGCCTTTCATTCATCTTTGAAACACAGATTAAGATGTTTTAAATTAAATCTGAGAGATTTCTGTCCCTCCATTTACAGCTATGCAACTACCACTTTGACGCTTCAAAAAGTGCATAAAGAGATTGTAAAACTAATCTATATGAATTGAGCGGTTCAGTCCACATTTTCTGAAGAGACTTGATTGCTTTATATGATGGACAGATTTAATTTAGGCTTTTATTCACATATAAACATTGATCAGCGAACATACAGTACATAGAGGCTCAACAGGGTGAACTAACCCTTTAATGAATGTATTATGTTATTTTACAAGAGTTAATTTATTCCTATCATTTATAGATTTGCTGTGCAGGTGTGGTCCTTATGTAAAGATCTAACAAATTAGTAGTTATCTTTTATTAAAACCACTTGTAAATGTGTAACCATTATCCCCAAGCTTGACCCTTAAAGTTGCTTTCCCTTTAGCCATGGGGTGTAATGGAGAGCTCATGTCCCAGGGTGCAGTGCTTGCAAGATTCATTGTAGAATGTCACCATGAGCTGAAATGATGTTGCTTTGGCCTGTTGATGTTGCAGCATGAGCTCATGTCAGATATAATGGAATGAAGTCGTCTGCTGAGAATGACCACATTTCCTCTAATGAACACAAGATGGTGGTCCGTACACCGCAGAGAGAGAGTAATAGCGCAGGACTTGTTTGAGCCCAGAGGATTAGCATGTCATCACTGTCAAAGGAAAGCCATGGTTCTTTGAAAAAGAAATGAAATTCCAAAAGATGAAAAGTACTTTTTGTGTTGTTTATTCGGCTTCGACTGGAATTGCAGGTCTTTGCAATCTTTCAGCTGCTTTTGGGATTCTCAAATAGCTACAGCACATAAAGAGAAAAAAAATAGTATGGCAATTTCAAAAATTACGCCGTCAAGGTTTTTTTTCTGACAGTGGCAATGCTTTCCTTGCATTATTAGATATGCCATTCTTAGTTGTGAGAAATGGCATATCCAAAGTAAGAAATCTCCCCATCACCTTAGCACTTATATCTATGCTAAAACACACCCACCTTCTAACCTAGCTTGAAATTAAACTGCCATTTTAAATTTCATGACTGTTTGGACCAATCAGAACCTCTGCTTTGTTTCTATTGGACCAATCAGAAACAGCTCACCAAGTACTGTTTTTTTCCCAACAGGCTAATTCTCATAATTTATCAGGTAAGACCAAATTAATCTTCTACCTTTGGTTATGACCTTGCTCGCTTTTTGAACGCTGGGCAAAAGGACGAGATGGAAATAATAATCAGTCTTTAGTGGCCATTAATCACAAGTTTCACAACTTGTGATGACAATCCCATGGTGTCTCTCAGTAGAACTAGAGAATGAAAATCATCTTTATTGTACCATGTTCCGTTAGACATCAACATTTAATTTAATTCAAAATTCAGTGTCAATATGCCCTACACAATTTGAAGGGTAGTGAAGACCACCTAAGCCGTGACCAAGTCAAGACCAGTGTGTTAAGACCAAGACAAGACCAAGACTTGAAGGGATGAGACCAAGACAAGACCAAGTCCAGTGTGTGTTGAGACCAAAACAAGACAAAGACTTTGAGGGGTTGAAACAAAGACAAGACCAAGACCAGTGTGTGTTGAGACCAAGACAAGGACAAGACATTGGGGGGTTGAGACCAAGACAAGACAAGACAAGACCAGTGCATGTTGAGAGCAAGACAAGACCAAGACCAGTGTGTGTTGAGACCAAGACAAGGACAAGACATTGGGGGGTTGAGACCAAGACAAAACAAGACCAGTGTGTGTTGAGAGCAAGACAAGACCAAGACCAGTGTGTGTTGAGACCAAGACAAGACCAAGACATTGAGGGGTTGAGACCAAGACCAGTGTGTGTTGAGGCCAAGACAAGACCAAGACATTGAGGGGTTGAGACCAAGACCAGTGTGTGTTGAGGCCAAGACAAGACCAAGACATTGAGGGGTTGAGACCAAGACCAGTATGTGTTGAGACCAAGACAAGACCAAGACATTGAGGGGTTGAGACCAAGACCAGTGTGTGTTGAGACCAAGACAAGACCAAGACATTGAGGGGTTGAGACCAAGACCAGTGTGTGTTGAGACCAAGACAAGACCAAGACGTTGAGGGGTTGAGACCAAAACCAGTATGTGTTGAGACCAAGACAAGACCAAGACATTGAGGGGTTGAGACCAAGACCAGTGTGTGTTGAGACCAAGACAAGACCAAGACGTTGAGGGGTTGAGACAAAGACCAGTATGTGTTGAGACCAAGACAAGACCAAGACATTGAGGGGTTGAGACCAAGACCAGTGTGTGTTGAGACCAAGACAAGACCAAGACATTGAGGGGTTGAGACCAAGACCAGTGTGTGTTGAGACCAAGACAAGACCAAGACGTTGAGGGGTTGAGACCATGACAAGACCAAGACTAGTGTGTGTTGAGACCAAGACAAGACAAGACCAGTGTGTGTTGAGACCAAGGCAAGGCAAGACCAGACCAAGACCAAGTTACTGGTCTCGAGGACTACAACACTACTAAAGGGTGCAAGGACCTTAAACTCAGCATGAAATGAAAGTTGCGATAAACTTTTCTTCCCTATGGTGACTTATATCTAAGTGAAACGGCTTCTCGAACAAGAAAAAAAAGTGCAAGCTCACATTCATCTGCCTCCACTTTTGAGAGCCGCGCCTACATCTTAATAATCCTCAACCGATGCATAAAGTCAAGTCCCCGCCTCACATTTTTTTCTTTTTTGATAATCCCTTGCAGTCAGATTTATGTCACAATAGGGGAAAAAAATATTTATCAGATGTAGTTCATTCATAGCTCTGGAGACTTAATAGAGTTCTCACAGACATTCAACCTTAGCTGTCTCATTGCCATCTAGGAAAAACAGATTTTGAATGGAGACATTATTTGCAAAACCAGATGAGTTTTTCTCATCTACATTCAGCAAGCATTTTACATATTTAATGTTTCCAAGAAGAGTGTCTAAGCAAAAGCTGAACATGGTTATGAAACGGTGAACTCAACTGTCAGAGGTAATCAGATGACACGTGGAAGATCCCGAGCTTCAAACGCAAGTCCCACAGCTCAATTCCCCTGACGCCACCGTGATGGCATGGCAGACTCTATCGCAGGTCCCAAAAGAGCCGTGAACCATCTGTGTCGGCCTTCCCTGTGCACTCACTGTTCTCTCTCCCTCTTCTGCTATATAACACACTCTGACTCTCTAAATGATTTTTATGGATATGTATGTATGTGAATGTTCTGAACCCTGAGATATCTGACACCCAGGGGAATAGACCCTTAAACTATTGAGCCGAGATGGCAATGCCAAGAGCGGAATGCCGTAATCATCGCCCTCATTCCCAACGATTTTGGTGGCACATGCAAATTCGAGTCTAGTTGATATGCGAGTTTCATCACTGAGACTGAACTGGCGCTGGACTTCACTGCAAGTTTTGACGGCAAATGAAACGGCTGGATTTTATGCAACTGTAAACAGTTTGCATCAAAAGCGATGTATAGATTTGCTCTGACAACAGTGATGATTCATATTTTATTTATTAATTTTCACATTGACGCAAAAACAAAACACAACCGTTTGTGAGCTTTCAACAGAACATTCAATATCTTAATGATCCATACCCTTGCATAAAGAGAGAGAGTGTGCAGTATTACCGATGTTAATGGCCCGTATTATAATCTCATCCTAATAAAATAATATAAATGAACACTATCAAATTTTTCTTCCGTTGTAAAGATAACCCTGTGCAAAGAGCTCAGACACCTAAATTCTGTTCTTATAGATACAGTGAGCCCTCTTTTTCAGTGATGTTCACAGTAATTTGTAGCGATAAAGTGGCCAGAATTTGTTCATTTCAATAAGCCTCGTTGGTAGAAAGAATTTCTTTGAAAATTGTTCATTATGTTTGTAAAACACTCTTTCACAATCATTGCATCATGCAACAGACTTTTCATGGTATCTTTCGTACATGTACGGTAGTTGTTGCATTTTTCAACTTAACTGTTTTGTTAGCATTTAACCATAGTTTTTACCTAATTGTTGCATTATGTGACATAATTGTGACATTATCATGTTTAAATCTGCACTGTAATTGTCATGCTACAGTTTGTAAAGCCACTCTCACGCAGTTGTCACATTATGGGACGTAATTGTAATTGTTCGTAAAACCAATTGTACATAATTTTCACATTTTAAACCATTCATACATAAATATTGCATTATGTAACGGAATTGTAACACTCATTTGTAAGAGCTGCTCTCACGCAGTTGTTGCATTATGGGACGTAATTGTAACACTATTGTTCGTACAACTATTTGTACACATTTCTTTTGTTTTATTCCTGCATAATTATTGCATTATACAGTATAATTGTCATGCTATAGTTCGTGAAACCACTGTTACCAAATTGTCGCATTAAGTGACGGATTTGTGACGCTATTGTTTGTACAACCATTGTACGTAATTTCTGCTGTGCTTGAATTGTGTTTAAAGCCATTCTTGCACAGTTATTACATTTTACAACGTAATTGTCATGCTATCATTTGTAAAGTCACTGTTACACAGTTGTCACATTATGCAACGTAATTGTAACACTATCGTTCATACAATTTGTGCGTATTTTCAGCATTATGTGAAGTTATCGTGTTTAAAATCGCTCTTACATAATTCTTACATTATGCAATGTAATTATCAGATTAACATTTGTAAAGTCGCTGTTATCCAGATGTTGCATTATGCAACGTAATTATAACGCTATCGTTTGTATAAACATTTGTGCGTAATTTCTGCATTATGTGAATTGTTTAAAACCATTCTTACATAAGTATTACATTATGCAACCTAATTATTGTGCTATCATTTATAAAATCACTGTTGCTCAGTTGTCGCATTATGCGACATAATTATAACACTATTATTCGTACTACCATTTGTACGGAATATTTGCATTATGTGACTTAGGGTACGTTTACATGACAACAATATGCTTAAAACGGAGAAGTTTTTCCTTCGAGTTTTCCGCCTACAGACGACACCATTGTCAAAACGTTTCCTATTCACACGGATCCACGAAAATGACTAAAAACGCTGTATTCTGCTGTCAGGCCATTAGATGGCGATGAAACACTATAGACTGAACACGTAATACGCATGTGCATGACGTCATAGTCTTCCAAGATTTGTGTTTTTGTTGTTTACACGGAGACCGTTTTCAGGCACCCAAAACGCTGTTGTCGAGTAAACGAACGGCCAAAAAAAACCCACATAAAATGTGGTTCAAAAGACCACATAAAAAGTTTTACGTTTTTAGTTGAAAACGGTGTCCTGTAAACAGCCCCTTAATTGTAATACTGTCATTTGTAAAATTATTTGGAACAATTTTCATAAGTAACAGCCACATTATCATTTGTAAAACATTTTTTTATGCAATTGTCACATTACGTGGCATTATTGTCACTCAATCATTCAAGAAAAAAAAAAAAAAAAAAAAAAACATTGTTACGTAATTTTGTTATATTGTTGATAAGATTCCTAAAAAATTGTTGCATTATATTATGCAATCCAGTGTGGGCATGCGCAGTACAAATAATAATAAACAAGTACTATGCAAATGAGAAGAGAAATCCAAAAACCATCCCCATTCGTCATGCCCTGGTTTCCATCCATATCTGACGTTCTGTTGTCAGACACATGTTTCCAACACTCTTCCCATCCCATGAGGAAGACTGCAGATGTGAGACAAGAGCTATTAAGATGTTTTCGGTGTGCTGTGCTATAATGGTGTACTGCAGTCGGTCAGGAGAGATGTAGTCTGGAGGCATCACAGCTGGTGGTGCAAACAAGGTCTTTCACATCACCTTTAGTTTATTTTACAGGGAAATTCAGTCAACTTGGTCCCACATATTCTGGCTATCTCCCTATATTGTCCATCACTCTCTAGTGAAGGAGGCAATAGTCCAAACAATAAGTGTATTTATTTGGTATTGTGTGTGTGTGTGTGTGTGTGTGTGTGTGTGTGTGTGTGTGTGTGTAAATTAGGTCACCCTTACCTGAGCATAATATATTTATACATGTTTTTGCATATTAAGGGCACTTTCCTCAATCCACATTCATCAAGCCCACATTTCTGAATAGATGGCACTCAGAGTGACATTTAACTCAAATACTAAAGGGGCTACTGACACTTAAAGGCCACAATGATCTCTCTACTTGGTAACCTTTACTTTTAAATATTTAGAAGTTCATTTACATGCAAAAGAGCACAACAAGCATCCGGGGATAAGCGCTGTAATTTAAGACTGGAGTCATTTCGTTACACAGAGTCTCTGCAAACACATCAGCGGCAGCTTGTGAAGGTCACGCTGTTATGACTAAAGACATTTGAGGGCTTCTTACATAAGACTTATGCGATATTCATCTGCTTTTTAATTTTAAGTTGCTCTTTCATCATATAATGAACACAGTTATTTACATTTTTGTGAGTTCATACTGTGGGTTAGAAATTCATCAGATCCCCTTACTGTAACTATTAAAGTATTAAGTAGCAACACCCTAGAAGATTCCCAGCACCCTTAGTAAACCTCTCAGAATGCCCTAAAAACCACCAACCGCCCAACCACCCAAACAACCACACCCTAGAAAACCCAAGCAACTACTCATTATCTTAGCAACCACTCAGAAATACCATTGCAACTGCCTAGCAACCACTCAGAACATCCTACAACTACTCAGAACACCCTAACAACCACTCAGAACACAGTAGCAACCACCTAGAAACCTCTCAAATCACCATACAACTACACAAAACACCTTAACAACCACTCAGAACACAATAGCAACCACCTAGCAACCTCTCCAATCACCATACAACTACACAAAACACCTTAACAACCACTCAGAACACACTAGCAACCACCTAGCAACCTCTCCAATCACCATACAACTACACAAAACACCTTAACAACCACTCAGAACACACTAGCAACCACCTTGCAACCTCCCAAAACCCCCCGCCACTAGAACACCCTAACAATCTATCAAAACACCCTAGCAACCACCAAGCAATGTCTCAAAACACCCCAGCACTACCCAGAACAACCTAACAATCATTCAGAACACAGTAGCAACCAGCTAGCAACCTCTCAAATCACCATACAACTACACAAAACACCTTAGCAACCACTCAGAACACAGTAGCAACCACCTTGCAACCTCTAAAATCACCATACAACTACACAAAACACCTTAACAACCACTCAGAACACAGTAGCAACCACCTTGCAACCTCCCAAAACACCATACAACTACCCAGAAAACCATAACAATGAATCAGAACACAGTAGCAACCACATAGCAACCTCTCAAAACACCCCACCACTACCCAGAACACCCTAACAATCATTCAGAACACAGTAGCAACCTCCTAGCAACCTCTCAAATCACCATACAACTACACAAAACACCTTAACAACCACTCAGAACAAAGTAGCAACCACCTTGCAACCTCCCCAAACCCCCCACCATTACCTAAAACACCCTAACAATCTATCAGAACACAGTAGCAACCACCTAGCAACGTCTCAAAACACCCCACCACTACCCAGAACACCCTAACAATCATTCAGAACACAGTAGCAACCACCTGGCAACCTCTAAAATCACCATACAACTACACAAAACACCTTAACAACCAGTCAGAACACAGTAGCAACCACCTAGCAACCTCTCAAAACACCATACATCTACCCAGAAAACCCTAACAATCAATCAGAACACAGTAGCAACCACATAGCAACCTCTAAAAACACCATTCAACTACACAGAACACCCTAACTACAACTCAGAACACAGTAGCAACCACCTAACAACCTCTCAAAACACTCCACAACTTCTCAGAACACCCTGACAACCAATCAGAACACAGTAGCAATCACCTAGCAACCTATAAAACACTCCACAACTTCCCAGAACACCCTAACAACCAAGAACACAGTAGCAACCACTTAGCAACCTCTCAAAACACCATACAACTACACAGAACAATCTAACAATCAATCAGAAGACAGTAGCAACCACATAGCAACCTATCTAAACTCCCCACCACTACCAAGAACACTCTAAAAACCACTCAGAACACAGTAGCAACCTCCTAGTATCCTCTTAAAACACTTTAGCAAACATCCAAGCACCCCACTCGGAATATCCTAGCAGCCAACTAGCAACCTTTCAAAAGCCCCTAGCAATTACTCAGTGCACCCTAGCAACCAACAAGCAATCTATCAAAACCCAACAGCTACCCAGCAAACCCTAGCAACCACCCAGAACATCCAAGAACCCACTAAAAACTGTCAAGCAAACACAGAACAACCTAGCAACTGCTTTGTCTTTAAGAGTCAGTTTCTAGCCTAAAAATGTGTCCGTCAGGCCTCCTGACAAGAATCAATGAATTCCTCTCATTTTTAGTGAGGAAAAAAAGGATGAAATATCAAATGAAAAGCAATCTTTCATCTTTCTCTCCTCTCAGGTCCGGCCGCTAAGAAGAAATACGTGAGCTACAATGACCTTGTGATCTGAGGGCCTCCATCACAGGAGGAAGGTGATCGATGGCAGTTCCTGGTTTCTCTCGGCTCTTTGACACAAAAGTAAAGCGGGAAAAAGGCTTTCGGTGTACCTCTATTTCCATCCTTCTTTTGTCCGAGGGCCAGGACAGTGACTGGGCCCTCAGCTAAACCAACGACAGAGGATCTCAGTTGATTTTCGACACCTTTAAGAAAAATAAAAAGGCAACCCCCCCCCCCCCCCCCCCCCCCCCCTAAAAAAAAAATCACAAAAATAAATTGACATCTGCAAAAAAACACAGTAGCAGGAATCAACGGATTGTACAACCGGAAGAAATACATTTTTGTTGGGTTTTTTTTCTTCTGATGGAGGTGTAACAGCGGCACAACACGACTGACCTCCTGTCAGTCAACAATTGAGGTTGCACTTGACGTGATGGACCTTCGACAAGGCGTTTGTTCTGATAATCCATCACAGACTTTATTCAGGGCGCTCATGAATCGACATGGCTTTGGAATGCTGGGCCAAGAGGTCCTCCTCATCTTTACATGTACTTCCAAACTGCAAGTTTTTTGGGATTTTCCGTGCAAATTTGTGTGGTTCTTTCAGCATTTCCGTTTTCCTTTGCTGTCGGGATTTTTACTTTTCAGTTTTTTTCTTTCATTTTCCTTGCCTTTCTGGATGCACATTGTATTAAAGCCATATTCTTCTCTATGAGATCTCATTCCTGGAATATTTTCTGTTTTACGGTCTTTATTTTGGGGGACACCATTCGATTTCCCCCTTTAACGTGATAAATGTGACCGTATGCCTCACATTTTTCTACATTCCCACCATGTTTGTAAGGGTTCGTAGACCATCGACTGTGTTGTTAGTGACTTTGAGAGATGTTGCATTGGTTTTACAGTAACTAAACCCTGGTGACCGATGGTGTTTCAGAATTCTTTTTTAAAGAAAGTGTTCACGTAGCAGTTGTCAATGCATGCTTGATATGTTTGATGTTGAAGTAAATGAAAATCTCACCACAGTTTTCTCACACTGGCCTGTTTACAGATAATTTTAAAGCCTTTATTGATTTCTCTCTTTTTTCCTTAAGTACTATCTCATGAATTTCTCAGACATTCACTCACTCAAGGCAGAATATGGCTTTAATTTGTCTTGGAATTTTTAACTGCCCCAGAACTTATGGAGAAAATTGTGCAAAAGATATCAATATATATTTAAAAAAATATATGAAAAAAATAAAAAGCATGTATGTTTTATACTGTTTGTACTAAGTATTCATGTTGCCCTTGCTGCTTATGTGCTGATATTGTGGAAGACTTTTATGTTTGGCCACTCATGCAACTATACTGTGGTGTTGTCCAAGAATGTACCAACATGAAATAAAACCATTTGGTTATTTTTTATTACTTTATTATTATTTTTAGTAGTAGTATATTAGTATATTAGTCTTGAATGTGCTTGCTTGAATCATGTTTGTTAAAATTGTTCCCACTTGAGACTTTTAGGTTGATTTATTTGCTCATAGTCACTCAGTTCAAAATACAGGTTATTTTAAAACACCATGTGAATAATCACTTTGGAGCCATGGCACTATGTTTCCATTCAAAGTTGCAAATTTAACCTATGTGCAAAATTGGGATAGCGCATACAATATTTGCGAATAAAGCAGCGTTTCCATCCCATGTGTTCAAGAGAACAAAATGGTCACTTCCTGGGAAATTTGCACAAAATATCTGTAATAAAAATGCACATAGGATTTTTTCTTCAAAAATCTCTCAGACAGCTTGATTGTGCTTTTTTAATGTCTAGTTAAGATAATTTATAGAATATGTATTCACTGTATTCACCACACTGATTACAGAACACAATTTTTGTTTTTAAGTATTACTTGTGAAATACAAATCCATTTCATACTTTTAAGAGCCTCCAAAAAGAAACAGCAATTGGGAATATCTCTATAATAATGATATACTAGCAATATATGTGGCTTTTAAGAAACAAAAGAGCTAGTTTTGAATGGCTGTCAATGGAAAAAGATGATTTTTTACTCAGATGTTGTAGTTACATCATCTGCCAGCAGGTGCTAAATGTGTTATGCTAACCAAAAACTCTTAAAGAGGAAGTCTTGATTTTTGGGCTCTACTAGAATAGGTTTCACGCTTGAATGCTCAAAAAAAGAATTTCACATATTTGACATTGTTGCAGCACCTCTCTTCACAGTCTGTCAGTAATGCCCTAGGGTGCGTTTCCCATACAACGACGTAACTCACTGCTTAACCACCATAGTATGATGCATCGTTGGAAAAACTAACTAGCTAGTCACTCACGTCCGAAAACAAAGTAACTTTGTCGCACATCCGTCGTTCGAACTACGTTGGTTGTTCAACAATTGTTAATGACGTCATACTAATTAATCGGTTCTAGATCAAATTAATGTCAGATTATTGCTGTAAATAGCGAACATGGCATCTGTCGACTACTTCGCTATTTTTGTTCTCCATTGTTTTGCTTTATTTCCAGATGGTTCATTCATTCGCAATGCTGATGGCGAATGTTCCTTGAAATTATTGTTTCGGTAAAACAGAATCATTGAACTATGCTGGTAACAATGGAACTTGCAACCATAGTTGGCTAACAATGATTTTGGGAAACGCATCCCTGTTTAGTCTCTCTTTTAGTCTCTTTGAAGCTCCTCCTTACAAAAAGTGCAATGTGCTCTGATTGGTCGCCTGGACCAATATCTTGTGATTGGTCAACTAATTTTAGTGTGTTTGGGAAATATCACGCCCCTCACCATAACTGCGAATTTCAACACACTACTAACTAACTCAACAAGGCCTCGTCCCCTTTATTTTGTGTAGAAGAAGAAAACTCAAGACTACAACTGAGGCGTTTCAGGGAGTTCAGAAACAGTGACACTGATATAGAATAAGTATATTATTCTAGTAACTTTGCAGACCTTTGTTTTATGCTCAAACAGAACATCACACACTAAAGAAGGTTGCATTTTTTAAAGCATAATAGCACCCCCTATAATTTAGATTCAGTTCAGACTATTACTTGCATAAGCCTTGTCTACCACAATCCCACAAGGGACAGTGATGGAAACACTTCTGTTTAAGTTCTAGTAGGAAAGCATCTTCTGAATTATAAAATGGGATCAAAGCTGTGTTTGATTGGCGGTGCGTTAGCGCACAAGCGTGAGCGCGGTTGACAAGCACTGCACTGTCAGCAGAAGGCGTTGTGTGCTGGAAGCTCAGGCCTGTCAGATGATGGCAGAGAAACGTCTTTCAATCACAGCTGGAGAGCGAAAGTCTAAAGTGTCTTTAATTCTGAAAGTGAGGGGTTGAAGGAAGAAAATCTGTGTGGCTTGCAAAACACATTTGCTAAACCACTGTCATGGCTCAACTGTTTGCTAACGCGTCTTTGACTTGTTTACGCCGCAGCAAATGTCGTGGCTCAGCATGTACTGAGGACATTGATGCATATAAGGTCATTACACATTTGATAAATAACATTTTGGTCATGAATTAGTCTTCTTCTTAGTTGTTTACCAGAGGTAGCTATGTTAGCAGGCTATTTGGCTAATTCTATATTAATCAAGCAGTCTAATTATGTGCTAAGCGAACAGGCTATTGAGTTGTATTTTAAGGGTATGTTTACATGACCTTTGAGTTTTCCGTGTACAGACAACACCATTGTCAAAACGATCCCCATTCACACGGATCCACGAAAATGACTAAAAATGCTGTATTCTGCTCCAGGCCTTTAGATGGCGATGAAACACTATAGATTGAACACGAAATACGCATGCGCGTCACGTCATCGTCTTCAGAGATTCACTTTTTTGTTGTTTACACAGAGACCGTTGTCAAAAACGTGCACTTTGAAACCTGTTTTCAAAAGTTTGCATTTTCAGGCAAATAAATGAACGGCCACATTGCATAAAAAGTTTTTAGTTTTTAAAACGCTGGTGTCGTGTAAACAGCCCCTAATAAATTAGTTGTGTGTTAAGCTATATAGCTACTGAAGTTTGTGCATTAACCAGTTACTTTACAAGTTAATGCACTTGCTTATTATACTTTAATTTACTTACGCATACAACCAGCCAATCAGATTGGGAAGTCAGCTGTAAAATCTTGGTCATAATTTGGTTTAATTTTTAATGCGAATTTATCAATTTATTCTTCAATATCATCAAAATAGCATTCTTATTAGATGTTTCTATTAGGGTTTGCTTTATTAGCAGGCTAATTGGCTAATGGCCATGTTAATCAGACAAGCAGATTAATCAGCTAACTATGTGCTAAGCTAACAGGCTAAGGTGTTAGCTATATGTTAAACTTAACCATATGCTAATTTTAAAAGCTAATCTTCTTGCTGTATTCAAAGCTAGTGGGTTCACTAGTTAGCTTACTAGCTAATGCACTTGCTTATCTTACAAACCAACTGATTAAACAGAACAACAAACATTACATTTGATCATTTAAAGTTTGTGTTATTAGTATACAAAATAATGGGGTAATAAAATACCTTTGTTAACAGGCAGACGAGTAAGAACCTGTGCAAAAAGCCAGCCATTTAGACTGGAGATGCTATTTTTCAGCAAGTTTTGCCTTCATGTGTGTAATGTGCCTGAGAACGTGGTGGTCCGTGGACATGCTGTCTGCGACTGAGACTATTGACTTTCTAGTTTATCGACGCAAGGGAGCCATCAAACGATACCCGTAACCTCCTTCTCAAGGAACGGAACACGAACATGATCGAAATGATTATTCTCACAAAGGTTTGAAAGTAAAACCAATGCATCTCTTCATTTCCACCCGGCATGGGGGCTTAAACTAAGCAAAATTGAGACCTAAAAAGACAGACTTGGTCACAAATTGATACGTCTCCGATCTGATGAGGTCCTTCCCTCTATCAAGCAAGGAATAGCAGGTGTCAGTGGAACCCAATTTATACAATCCACGGGAATGAAAGTTATTAACCTGCTTGCCAGGGAATGTGTATTTGCGTCTTGGCCTTTCCATTTGGTAGTGGGGGGACTCAGGATATTGAGATACGAATCAGGACACATTGATCTATTTCAGCTGCATCTTAAGTAAGTATTTGACATTTCCTCTCAGGCATTTCAGGCTGCTGCAAAACATGTTTAACTCCTTCCTTCCAGAATTAGATATTCCACATTTGGTTATGAGCGGGATCCACAAAACGGAAGGAAATGTCAAGGCGACCCTTCGGCATGAATTTTTATGATTGTATTAATGGATAAAAGATTCTATTTTCATCTGTAATCCAAGGAGACAAAGATGGGCTTCCACGTTCAGAAGATTCAAAATTATTCACAATGCCTGAAATCACAACTCAAATTTAAGGGTCTTTATTACTGTAATTCATTCAGACTGCTCCACACTAACCCTTCATAGACAATGTTGGCTCACTATGATAATAAAAGCACACAGTACAGAGACTGTATCAAATTGTGAATGTGACAGCCTAGTAATTTAGTTATGAACCAATTTAAAATCAGACAAGCGCAAACAGCAGGACAGGAGGATGTGGGATATTCAGTAATACTCAGTAATGATCTGTAATGTTACACTAGCTGTAATTGTTAAACAATAACGATTCCTGGAAAGCTTATTAACATGGTATCTATTTAGTATTCAGCACACTCTTGTAACCTCCAAACCAGCATTAAGTGTGGTAATTGCAGGCATCATCAATACAATACAGTAAAAATGGGTTGGAACAACATGAGGGTGTGCAAATTATGACAAGATAATACTTGGGTGAGCTGCCCTCAATGCTGATGAGGTACTGCATAACTTTTCTATGAGTTTCAATTGAGCACTAACATTTAACTAGGAATAATTATTGGTATTTTCTGAATCTCTGTCAATCCTGAAGGCTGACACTTCAATGACCTACAGGAAAAAATATAAATGAATGGCCTTATACTTGAGGAAATTGGACATGAACGTACGGCAAGGTAGTTACGCAATTACCTTGCTATACATTGACCAGTCATAAAGCTTGGCGTTTTGAATGATGGGAAAATGCAAATTTCACCACTTATAAAAGGTGTCACATCCTAATTTACATGCCATGCATCAGATGGAAATTGCACGGGTCATTACGCTCATTCAGATCCCCGGTGGATTGCTCGATCCGCTATTAATTCAAATGACTCGTTTGGAAAATCTCTCATGCAAATAACACTCCTGATTGAATCAAGTAGCACACAATAATGGCATGAAAAAATATTACATAAGGATACATTTGTTTTTTTGAAAATAAGTTGCATTTAAATGAAGGTATGGGCTTGCATTTGATCGAGCTCCCTGGCCAAAAAGAGCCAAACAAGTAGTGTTAAAGATACAAATGAGTATGATTCATTTTGAGACTGTGGGGGAAAAAATCAAGAGGAAATTTACCAGGCTTGTAAACTATATGATAATGTTGCAGGTTCATCAACTAGCAGTGTGCTAAGCTGTCAGGTAATTAAAATAGTAATTCTAGTTATTTTTTTGTAGCAGCTAGCTGTTTTAACAGGCTAATCAGCTATTGGTACTGTAATCTTGCAGGTTCATCAACTAGTAGTAGGCTTAGCCATCAGGTACTGTAAGATAAACCAAATAGTAGTTCTTTAGCTGTTTCAACAGGTTAATCAGCTATTGATATGGTTATCTTGCAAGCTCATCAACTAGCAGTATGCTAAGCTGTCAGGTTTGCTGTAAGATAATCAAAATAGTAATTCTAGTTATCCTTTAGTAGCAGCTAGCTGTTTTAGCAGGCTAGTCAGCTATTGGTATGGTAATCTTGCAAGTTCATTATTGTCAGGGTAGATGTAAGGTACACAAAATAGCCCTTTGTTATCCTCTTTTAGCAGTTGTAGCTATTTTTGAAGACTAATTAGCCATTTGTATGCCAATCTAACAGATTAATCAGTTAGCAGTATGCTATGCTATCAGGCTAACTGTAAGGTAGGAAAGGCTAATCAGTTAAACAATCAGGATAATCCAACGCTATCATCGGCTAACCTGTTTAACTAACTGTTAAAACTGAATGATAGATGTTTATTTTGTCCATTTTTGCTATATAATATGTGAAGTAATTATTACTACTTACCTAAAAGTGCACATATCAATCTGTAAACCTTGCAGACAAGTGAATAGTTATGATTTTTAGAATTTTAGCTAGTTAATCAGCTATTTGTATGCTAATCTTGCAGATATCAGTTAGCAGTGTACTAAGCTGGGAGGCTAGCTGTAAGATAATCAAAATAGTATCCTCGTTGTCTCTTTTTTTAGCATTGAAAGCTATTTTAGCAGGCTAATCAGCTATTTTAGCATGCAAATGAACTGTTTCAAACTGAAATATTCAATATGAAACCTAGAGGGATTAAAATGAATTGGAACCACAGATTTTATTCATCTTAGTCTCATAACGGAGTGTCACTTTGCGTTTTTCCTTGTGAAGCACAATCCCCATTGAAACCAATGTATTCGCAGCATTCTCCCGTGTAGGTGCCCTAAATCAACTACTGTCAAGGAAGTAATTGAAAAGTCAGGTTGTTATCATATGGTCTCATTGGACCCATGATGGCAGCCATGCTAGAAGATAATATGACAGTAAATATATGTGATTTAATTGTCTGAACAAGCATTCTTCTGGGAAGGCGCTCACATGAAAAATCATGAGCTAGACAAATGCCAAGGCGTGATACTGCAGTTTAAATGGGATTTAGATGGAAATCTCCCTTTTGTGCTTTTAGTTTTCTTTTAGCTATGCTTGAGCTACAGGTAAAATTTAACAGCAGCGAGGGAAGAGTCAGAAGATCCATAGGTATGTATCACTTTTCTTCAGCTTTTTAACTTTCCTTGTTTAAAGATTAGAAATCCTCTTTGCTCCGCGAAGCACAACCTGTGTGCGCTATAGGCCTGACTTTAACAAATGAAATGAGGGGGGCAAAATGCCCCAGTGCTTGAAAATTCCATTAGAGGCACATGTCAGAGACGGTTACCGTTTAAAATGAGAATCTCAGTTGCCTAAAGTTTAGTGGACAGAGGGGTTTTTTGCTCATGCAGGTGAAAGCGTTGTTCATCTGTCCTGGGGCGGAGGGGGCAACCGTTCACCTTTTTTAATCTCATCTGGGGTTGATACTTCGGGCTATAATTACCAGCTCTATTTAGAGAACTGCCAGCATTTGTCATTGCGCACCGAGGCAATAAAGTGCAGTTATAGAAGCACAACCAGATGTGTTTGGTTTAATGAGGGTTTCTTGGTAGCTTGGCAATTTAGAAAGTTGTATGATCCTAAACGTATTTATTTATTTACTTTTCTGCAGGCAATGCAAGAATATTTATCTCAGCCTAAATGCTAAAGCCATTTATTAACTAGGTTGTCTTGTGTATTTACAGCCTTGTTGAGCAAGGCTTTCCCTGTGTAACCTTAAAATGTCTGGATCAGTCACGCCGCCTTCTTTACAATGTTTTTCCTGTGTTAACGGGGTATTGAAGAGATTGTCCTTTTCATTAAAGGGTAACTCTTGCCAAAATGCAACCTAGGGTCTTTTGGTTAATCTACTCGAGGCAAAGTTTCGTTTAAAAGCATAATTAGAATGGAAACTCCACTTTTAAGTTTGACCGTATTTTCGTTTTTGGTCAAATTGCCTTTTGAATGGGAATGAATGGGGCACGATAATGATAGCATCAAAAATCGCTATTTTTAAAACACTAAGAAGGCTCGACACAACATGAAACTTTGCTGGAAGTATCACCAGGGGCTCTACACATGAACTCCAGCATTGAGAACAGTGTTTGTGTACACAGAGTTTACTAAAAAGAAAGATTTTGAACAACTCACTGTAGCTGTTGTTGTTTCCGTCCGCCGGCATTTTGACAGTCAAAAATAGTCGATCTCCGAATGCAACGTAACAGGGAGGAGAGTAAAGATGGAAAGATCCTAAAGCTTAGTTCCATATAAATTCACGGATAATTTGTTGTTTTGTCGTTAGTGAAAATCAATATTGACCTTGTATTTGAAAAAGGATCCTCATATAAGAAGCAATACTAAAATTCAGAGTCGGTTCATTCGCATTTGGAGATCGACTATTTTTGACTGTTAAAATGCCGGCGGACACAGAGACAGTGAGTTGTTCAAAATCTTTCTTTTTAGTAAACTCTGTGTACACACACACTGTTCTCAGTGCTGGAGTTCATGTGTAGAGCCCCTGGTGATACTTCCAGCAAAGTTTCATGTTGTGTCGAGCCTTCTTAGTGTTTTAAAAATAGAGATTTTGATGCTATCATAGTTGTGCCCCATTCACTCCCATTCAAAAGACAATTTGACCGAAAACGAAAATATGGTCACACTTAAAAGTGGAGTTTCCGTTCTAATTATGCTTTTAAACGAAAGTTTGCCTCGGGCAGATTAACAAAAAGACTCTAGGTTGCATTTTGGCGAGAGTTACCCTTTAAAGCAAGACCAAACTTAGGTCTTAGGTCCGAAGCATTCTTCTTGAATTACAACCATTTAGGTTTGGACAGTGCATTTTCACATCCATTCTCAAAAAGTGGGGTGAGAGTTAAGGGGTTACATAGTATTTAGTTTTAGTATGGTCATCTCAAATTAGCATACATTAACATCTAACTAACTAATACAACATTTAAAGTGTTTACTTTTAAAGTGTAACTTCGACAATTTTAAACCCGCTTTCTTCATTTATTTGTATAGTAAATGAACAATGTTTAATCGTTCTCTGTGTTTCCTGGACCGAGAAATGTAGGTTTATTTGTCAGCAAAAGTACATTAAACAGCGAAACTACAGATTATACTTCTGTGTTTTTGTATCCCACGCTCACGGACAGTCAGATCGGCAGAGAGTTATTAATAAAACAGTAATTGTAAGGGTAAGTTTACTATACTATGTGTGCTATGTCTACTCTTTATACAGCATTAGGTAAAAACAGAACACTGAGGCAACAGCTTTCATACCTGAACGCGACGGCGTTTTGCTCAATGGCTGGACGAATTTGAGGTTTTTCAGATTGTTTGTCACGGCGTTCTCTCCGTATTTACAATTTGACGCCTTTAGCCACTGCCTACAACGCGCTGGATCCGATCACCGGAAACCGAAGGTACCCGCTACTCTTTGAATTCTTGCACCCATGAACAGTACAACTTTTTTTTGTACCAGTATTTGACTCCGGTAAGCGGATCAATAACAGACTGGTGGGAGTGGCCTTGGATGGCAACATGTCCATTATGTATTAACATGTGTATTATGGGTATTGAAGTTTTCATACCTACTCTATATTGCCAAAAGTATTGGGACACCCCTCCAAATAATTGAATTCAGGTGTTCCAATCACTTCCATGGCCACAGTTGTATAAATCAAGCACCTAGACTTGCAGACGCTTCTAGAAACATTTGTGAAAGAATGGCTCGTTTTCAGGAGCTCAGTGAATTCAAGCGTGGTACCATTATAGGTTGCTACCTGTGCATTAAGTCCATTCATGAAATGTCCTCACTTCTAAATATTCCACGGTCAACTGTTAGTGGTATTATAACAAAGTGGAAGCAATTGGGAACAACAGCAACTGGACTCTAGAGCAGTGGAGACGTGTTCTCTCGAGTGACGAATCACGCTTCTCTGTCTGGCAATCCGATGGACTAGTCTGGGTTTGGCGGTTGCCAGGAGAATGGTACTTGCCTGACTGCATTGTGCCAAGTGTAAAGTTTGGTGGAGGGGGGATTATGGTGTGGGGTTGTTTTTCAGGGGTTGGGCTTGGCCCCTTAGTTCCAGTGAAACGAACTCTTAATGCTTCAGCATACCAACTTTGTGGGAACAGTTTTGGGGATGTTCCCTTCCTGTTCCAACATGACGCACAAGTGCACAAAGCAAGATCCATAAAGACATGGATGAGCGAGTTTGGTATGGAGGAACTTGACTGGCCTGCAACCTCATCCTGAGAGATCGCCTTTGGGATGAATTAGAGTGGAGACTGTGATCCAGGCCTTCTCGTCCAACATCAGCGTCTGACCTCACGAATGCACTTCTAGAAGAATGGTCAAAAATTTCCATAAACACACTCCTAAACCTTGTGGAAAGCCTTCCCAGAAGAGTTGAAGCTGTTATAGCTGCAAAGAGTATTATTAAACCCTACGGATTAAGAACGGGATGTCATTAAAGTTCATATGCATGTAAAGGCAGAAGTCACAAAACTTTTGGCAATATAGTGTATTTGGCAAAAGGGAAGACAACAGCCTTTTCTGTTTTCTCTAGTCAGGTAGCACTGATAAAAAAGAAAAGAAAATTGAAGTACCACTTTAAGTTTTAGCATTTTAACCAAAGAAATTTACAATGCTTTAATGTGTGTTTTATGTGTATAAGACATTACATTTCTAAAGAGGACTTTCTCCAACCCATGTTTTATTTTACTAGCATTTTATTTATCCCACAATTGAATTGTTAGAAGCCATGTGTCACAAACTAGGACATCGATGGCATTTCAACACCCCAGACTGGCATTCAAGAGAGAGCGTCTTTCTTTGACCGTCTCATGACACAGAGACTGTGTGTGCAGCTGCAGCGGCAGGAGTGAAGAGGATTCATGCGAGCGCTGTCTCTGTCCTGGGATCTGGGGAAGCAGTGATGGATGTGGTTTGTTTCAGGGGATGGCTTTCATCATGGCACAAACCAACTTCCCACACGACAAGCTCTTGGATGCACTTACCCAGTGCGCGGTAGAATCCCTCTCTAGACTTCTCTTTGCTCATCATCTTTGCCTTTTTGTGTCTTGTTGCGTAACGATGATGCATGTAGAAAATTACAGAGAAGCTGAAATAGGGTACAAATTAGTGTTGTAAACCATTAGATGTACAGATACCATGTTTTTGTGACCTACGATTTGACGTGTTAAACTATTATCTAGCATAACATAGCATGAAAAGGAGCCAGCTTTAAAGCAACAAATGTTTGTTTCCCCACACTAAAATTGTGATTTTAACCTGTTCCACCCAAGCGTGCCGCACAAGCCCTGAAAAGTGAAGCCAAAACGTCTCGATCGCCCCCCGGTGACTGGTCCTAGTATAGGTCATAAGCCCCGCCTCCCCGTGTTATTCAACGGGACGTGAGACCAACTAAACAATTAAATTACACTTCAAATATCTTTTTTCCAAAGGTGGTTTCTTTCATTTGCTGTCGTTTTTATCACGCTGATGTAAGTTCAAGTGTCTGTTTCAAAAATAAGTTGGTTTTTAGTTAGTTACGTGATGCGGTGGTGTAACGTCATGATTGACAGCTGTGATTGACAGGTTCTCTGAGTGAAGTAGTCACTGAAGCACCAACGGACATTTTTTTCGGGATCTTTGGAGGACTGAGGAGATTGTATTTACTTTATTTTAACAAGCCTCTTGTCATACTGCAATCAATTTTTAAAAAAAGTGTGCAGAATCCACTGTGAGGGCGGAGCGTTGATTTCGCGGCTTTACTTCCTGCTCACGACTGCGCAGGTCTGGTCCCGAGATCGCTACTGCGCAGACTCAAGTTCCAATATGTCAGCGCCATATCGGGACTCTGGCGGCTTCAGTTCTCATCAATGGAAGAGAGCGAAGGGGCGTCGTCCATCTTTTTTTACAGTCTATGGTTCCACCTCTCACCATGTATTGATTTTCAAATAATTGTAGTAAAAAAGTTTTTCAAGTACAAAAAAATGTAGCAACCCTTCACCCTATAACATATTAAATTATTATTAATTTTTTTTTATAATTTTTTTTTTTTATTGACACCCAGAAACATAATTTGGACCCTGTATGCAGATAAGTAAATAATTTCATTAAATTTTCTCAATTGTAAACAATTTGTTTTGTTTACTGCATTCATGAAGCCTAACTATTCAACCCTGTTACAGTAAGTTAAGTAATAAAAATGATCAAAATTTGTTCCTAAGATTTTAGGGGAAATATATGTTTATCAATAACTACAAACCAACATTTGGTATTGTATATATATATATATATATATATATATATATATATATATATATATATATATATATATATATATATATTTATTTATTTTATTTTTTTACAATATTCTGTGATATATTATATATATATATATATATATATATATATATATATATATATTTTTTTTTTTTTAAATCCAATTTAATTTTGATGTTCTTTTTTTATGTAATAGAAACGTAAAAAATCACACAAATTAGGGTTTTAAACTGTTTTATCCCTAATTGCATTTTAAGCCCTATATATTGATATAAAATGTATAAATAATAATAATAATTAATAATACATCATTAATAAATAATATTCATATACAAATTATATGTGTACATATATTATATATTATAGACGTATACATATTTTTGTGCATATATATGCAAAAATAACTTTTTTCTACCTCTTAAGCAACAATGTAGCTACTTTTTGCTTACAGCTTATATTGCTTGACTTTAACGACTTTAAATTTGGATTCATTTCAAAGTTGTTTCCCCAATGGAAATCACCCCTTCAAATCATGTGTTCTTGACGGGACATTCCCTTCTTCAGCAGTTTTGGCAGCCCCAGCCTCCTCAGGACTTAAAGACAACATGTCTAAGTTGTTTCTTCTCTTTTCTAAACTTGGGTCTGACCAAAATGGGAGCTTGTCATTGCAAGATTGATAGGAGCATTCAGTGCCATAGACGTAGTGATCAATCTCCAGAAGCTGCTTCTGTGGTGTCCTGCCGGAGAAACGGTGGTGTCCTGCCGAACATGCTCTTATGAGGTTAATGGGTCAGAGTAGTAGAATTCTTATCTCTTCATCCAACAAGGTCAAATACATAGTGACCCAGAAAAAGAGGTAAGCCGAGCAACGGTTTGTGTGAAGCTGGTTTGGTTATGCTGTCTTGAAGGCTGAAAGGAAGATGTATGGAGAGATGTAATGGTTAAAGATCTGGGCTAGTAACAGAAATGTTTTCAGTTGATCCATAAACATGAGCACCGTGTCCTTGAGCGAGACAATTAACCTCATGTTGTAGAGAACACAATTTGGTCTTGTGTAAAAGGGATGGTGCAGTTTCATACCAAAGCTATTACTATATTGTGTTATTTTTTTGCTTTTGCATTGACCTAAAGTTTATTTGATCAGTCAGCATTCAAGATCACAGTTCATTTAAAAATAAATATCAAATCAAATACTGTATGTCTTTAATATGAAAATTACGAGTTTTTTCGTTCACATGAACTGTGGTCGAAAGCTGATGACGTAACATGCAGGTAGGCCTGCCCTCACGTGATTGGTCGATTGATAAGCTTAAATCTGATTGGCTAAAGAGTACGACTCATCTGAGTAGGAGAAGTGCGCTGCCAGGAAAGTCTAAACACACACACACACACACAAATCCAAGGCGATTCACACGTGAATGACGATTTGCACACTCACAGTCAAGGATAAACTCGTACATTTTAAAGGTTTCAAAGGTTTTTGTGCACAGTTGTATATCTACAAATTGTGTTTTACATTTGTGAAATGTATTTAATGAATATATAATTTTATTTCGCGCATGTGAATTGCTTTTGGTGAATATATTTTATATATATATATATTATATTTTATTTTAATTTTTTTTGTGTGTACGTGAATTAGGTTTCATGCATGTGAAATTGTCTACGCATGTGTGAATTATAAGTGAGACTATTCTGCCTCCATACTAGATTAGAAGTAAGGGATTTGAACACGTGAATCATTTTTTTCTGTTGTTTTACTTGACACACCTGAATCGATTCACTAGAATGAATCGGACTTCTCGAAGTTGCATGTGTGAGAGACGGAGTCATTTAGAATGAATCGATTCACTAGAATGAGGTTGCATGTGTGAGAGAGGGAGCATTGTAGAATGAACTGATTCACTAGAATAAATCAGACTTTCCAAATGTGTGAGAGAGCCATTTAGGATGAATCGATTCACTGGCTCCAACACAAGAGTTGAGATGAATGCGTGGTCGCTCTCGGCTAGCTACATTGAAGCGTTTCTTAAGAGGTAGAAAACAATACATTTTTGTAAGTAAAATACGCACTTTATGATTTAATGAGACCCATTTTTCTGCTACAAAAACAATACTTTGAATGACTGATCTTACGATTACGGTAACATCTTGAACATAATTGAACAAGTATCTTACCGAGTCAAATATAAATAGGTCAATGACTCACATCGGTGAATCGATTATCTTTTACATGAACCGTCCGGAGTCCGGACTTGATCGGGCTTTTCAGCGCGATGTGTGAGAGAGAACCGCTTAGAATAAACCGATTCAGTAGACTGAATCAGGCTGTCCAAAGCTAGATGTGTGAGAGAACCATTTAGCAAGAGCCAGTTCACTAGAATGACTTGTTAATGCTCCATTGTGGCCCGGTTTACACCTGGTGTTTTAATCCTTCTCGGCTTTTATCCACTTTCAACCACTTCTGTCCTGATTTCTTCAAGAGGAGTGTCTATGGGCGGGAAAATATATGGTCCTTTTCACCTTCCGATCTAATGGATATGAACGTGACCGGAGACGACGGAAAAACACACAGAGAGCATCAGCTTTCGTTTCTGCTCCGAAAGCCGCGAGACCAGCCGAACGCTGTGAGTGTGTTTTTTCAAATTTATGTTTTTGTAGTTTACATGGAGACATAACGGTGTCATTTTCAAAAACATTCAAAAGTTTTCGTTTACAGGCCCCCAAAACGCCGTTGTCGTGTAAACGAACGAGCAAAACGCATCAAAGTTTTCCGTTTAAAGTTGAATCGGTGTCGTGTTAACATCCCCTCAATTCATTTCTGTAAACCAGATGTTTAAAGCACAGCGAAAAGTAGAACACTGTCTCCCCTGCTTTAAAATCATGGCATTTGCACATATTCATTTTTATGGGTTTACCTGTTCAAATATTCCCAGAGAGACATGCTTTATCTGGCCCAGTTTGGTCCACCTACCCCACGGCATGTCCTCCCCTCTCTCGCTCGCTTTTAGTTTTGTTCCAGAAAAATCTTGCTGACTATGTGTGTGGGTTGTGAAGATGAATTGTTTGCAGCATGCTCTTTAAATCACAGACGTGCACAAGCCTGTAGTTTAATCATATTTCACAGTGACCCCACTTATCTCTGTCTCTTGTTGTTTAAGGGTGTCAGAGGCCATCTAACCACTCAGCCGGACGGGTCGAGGTCTCAGCCAGGGTTTCCTGAAACATTTCAGAAACATTTTCAACAAACCAATTATAATGTGTCAAGAGACCTTTCATTTTTAAGTGCCATTGATTGGGATTTTAGATTGGACAGTGAAAGCAAATCTTTTAAAAATTGTATTTATCAAATTTTCTGTCTTATTTTACAGTAAAATATCCTTAAATATGGAAGTGTGTGTGTATATATATATATATATATATATATATATATATATATATATATATATATATATATATATATATATGTATGTGTGTGTGTGTGTGTGTGTTATTATTTGTTATTATTTTAGATGGATATTTTTTTAGATATTCATATTTATGTATATATTTAGATAAATATATGTATTTATTTATACATAATAGAAAAAATTTATTTATTGTATTTGTGTTTTAAAGTAAAATATCATATATATATATATATATATATATAAACGTTATTATTTCTTATTATTTAGATGATATTAAGATAAATATGTACATATGTATATATATGTATATATATGTATATATATATATATATATAATAGAAATAGAAATATATTTTCACTTACAAATGGTCTCGTTTTGGAAAATATTTATCAAGATATATGTAAAATATAGCTAAAGTTATTTTCTAAACTAAAGTTATAGCCTATATTGTTTAAAGCTGATTATTATTATTTTATTTTTCTGGAAAACAAGACAAAATCATTTAAGAAAAATAATTGTTGCAGTGTAAATAAATAGTTCCCTCAGAAATGAAATTCAAATAATTTACTCATTCCTATTTTTTACTAGTTTAAAAAAAGAAATTATCATTAAAATATAATTTTAGTCTCTATAGTGATTTTCGAGCTGGAAAGCATCCATTTCAAACAATTTTCATTGACTAGAAATGAGCAGCATTTTATTTATTTATTTATTTTTACTTTTTGGGGATTTTCTGAATAAATCACAAGATAATGACTTGTTTTATCATTATCATTTTTGGTTGAACTTGTCAAGTCACCCTGAAAATGAACAGCCTAAAAAAGATTACAGAATATGAACATCCATAGGTCACTGAAAGCATTTCTAGCTAGAAATCTTCCAGAATCCATTAGCAATTTCAAAAATGACACAATTTTTCTCTGCAGATGTATGTACAAGACACAATAGCAACCATTACAGGCCTCGTTGATAGTGTTTTCAATTTGTTTTCTGTGCGCAGACTGGATACATATTGCATATTGTTGGATAAATACATTTCATACTTTGAAGCGGTGACTGGGAGATACAGCTGAAATGTTTCTGGTGTCAATACGGGGCTAAACATGTTATGAGGAGAATTGTTGCAGGATTTGCTGCACTGACCTGAAACACAAGAAACGGATTTTCTTGAAGGGGGACACTTGAAGGACACAATTTTAGATCATACTCTTTTTAGTTTGTTTGAAACCAATAATTTTTCAGTTCCTTTTGGCGATGCTAGGGATGCAGAAATTACACGCTTCAGCTACAGTATAAGACATAATAATCAAGAACAGTAATAATAGCGTTTAACGCTATTACATCAGTAAGACAATGTTCGTTTGTTTGTGTTGATGTCGACTACATCAGAACCAACATTAATGTTGCAAAACACACAAGTGTGAGTAATAATATTTTTACCATGTTTTTACCATTCACATTTTAATATGCAAATGTATTAAGCCCAATGCGATAATTGATATATTGCTAGACAATACTATAATGATGACTATAATAATATGAAAACAAAATGCCTGTGAAAAGGTTAAGTGCAGGTGTCCTCTCTTTATTCAAGTCCAAACTGTTAGAAAACAGCAAACGTTTTTCAGTCTGTAAATTAAATTGAACATTTAGAGTAAATTAAACATTTTCAATGAGATCAGGGTGATGGCGTTGCATGTTCGTGGTATTACCTGTGCACTTTACTATTGCGCAATCTTTGTCGATTTTGTTCGTCAATGGTGTAAAAGCCGAAGTGCGTCCAGACTTTGGGTCTGGTGGTTTGGGCATCTATTATTTTACACACACTGCTGTCCGCCATCCCGTTAAAACCCTTTTTTTCTTAGGCTTGTTAACTTATGATCACGTTTCCTTCATTTATGTGATGAGCGCCACCTTGAGGAGCCATGAAGAAACACTGGGAGCAGGGAAGTCTATTTAGAGCGCCATATTTTATTTATTAAAATATCGATATTTGGCCCCAGCGTATCGATTCTCGTATCGCACAGAGAAGGACAACAATATATCGCCCTATCAATGTTTTGTCCCACCCCTAATTTGAACTAAGGCCTAATCCTGGCTTAGTCTAAGCCCTGTTTGTGAAACCAAGCCTTAGGGCCCTATTTTAACAATCTAAGTGCATGGTCTAAAGTGCAGGGCGCAAGTTCACTTAGGGCGTGTCCGAATCCACTTTTGTTAGATTAACGAGGGGGAAAATGGTTGGCGGTCGCGGCGCACAGTCTAAAAGTGTTGTCCCTATTATCTTAATGAGTAATGGGTGTGTTTTGGGCATAACATGCAATAAATCAATCAGAGTCTCATCTCCCATTCCCTTTAAATGCCAGTTGCGCTCGCGGATTCGCTATTTACATGGCGGAATTTGCAAGCGGAAAAACTGAAGGCTTCTCTAGCGAGGAAACGGATCTGCTCGTGCGTGAGGTTAAAGCGCAAACAGACCATCTACGGGACAAGCCAGATTCCACCATATCTTTATGTACACAATAATAATCTTTTACATTGTAATCCTTTTATTTGTAATGTTTGGCATGTTTGTGTGCTGCTGCACGTCCCTGTGTGTGTGTGTGTGTGTGTGTGTGTAATAAGCAAAGTGCACGCACGTTGTGGACCCGCCTATAGGCGCACATTACTAACGCGCCCTTTAAATAACAAAGAAAATATTGCGCCATTAACTTTAGACCAGGTTTCAGTTGGTCAATGGCGCAGTCTATTTCTGTTGCCTCAAAATAGCAACGCGCCAACAATGCGCCTGAACACACCTCGTTTTCAGACCAGCAGCCCATGGGCGTACAAATGGGCGCAAAGTTATTTGCTATTTAAACAATGTGGCGCAGGACGTGAAAATGATAACTGCCTCAGTCTGAAACCAGCAAAAAACACTTGTGTTGCACCTGGCGCTGCATTGCACCGGGTGTATGATAGGGCCCATAGTCTCAAACATTTAAACTAAGGTTAAAGCAACACCAAAGAACTTTTCCTCTTTGGTCCCCCTACAGGTTGGAAGCGGAATTGTCCATTACCGCTGTCGTAAATAATTTAGCCGTCCGCAGCCTATATATATCTATATATCTATATATCTCATTCGAACTTCGAAGATATAGGGCAGCAAAGCGAATGCAGAAGTGCCTTTCACCCTGTTACGACTTGATGAACCACTGATATGATTTTGGAAACATTATTTTAAGGTAAAAAATAATCTTTAGTGTTGCTTTAATGGCTGAGATGTCATATCTGGTACTATAATGTGTATTTTTGCACAGCTAGACTGATCAACATCCACTAAATTTATTCAACCTTAGAGCGAGCAGCAAATTGTGCTGAAGCGTTTCGCACATCAAGTCTATTATGCCTTCTTAACCTGGAATGATTCTCATTGTGGTAATCTAAAGCTCCGGTGAATGCATGCAACTTGCTGATACCGCCAGCTGAGGAGACATGTGGGGGTTGAGGATCTGACATCCCCCACCAATCACCAGCAAGCTTTTCTCATGTGTGGGTGGGCTAATTGCGCCATGGGATACATTTTAAGACTTAATGACTATCATGCAGCGACCAAAAATACATGTCTCTCAGAAATAGTGACTGGAATAGGCGTGGTACTGACTCTTGTTCTCAAATAAATAGAGACTGGGTGTGCATGGCAGATAGCATTGCAAAGGGCTTGAATGCATAGAGAGCTGATAACAGAGCAGTGCGCTGACCACTGTGAAAGACCAAACATCTGAGAGAGCGATAAACACAGGCAACATCCGTCTGTAAAAGGCTTTTTGCTATTTCAAGGCACTTTCCATGAACAGGGCACAACATAGTGCCTGAAACTGAGAGCCTTTTTCTTTTCTTTTTTTTTTTCAGCAACGGTCCTTCACAATTGGAAAAAAAATATGAAACCAAATAAATTTACTTAAAATGGCTACAACATGAATATTGTTCACCTCAGCAGTCAAACCAAATATGCTTTATGGTGGAGAGAAAAAATTTACTTTCTTTTTTTTTTTCATCGGAATGGTACGAAACTTGGTAAAGGTTTTGGCACTTGCTGTGTGAACACAAAAAAATATTATGGACATGTTTCGAACAGGTGAAATGGTCCTGAAAAAAATAGTCATGCTAATCGGCGGTCAGAAATGATCGCATTGGAAATGAATGGGAGACAAATTTCACCTAGTGAAAAGTTTTGGTACTGCGGCCAAACAAAATCTTACTGAAAGCAAAGTTTTTTAGATATCAGGCTCTTGTTTAGATTAATGGCTTTGATTTTCTCACAGTTTTAGAGTAAAACATGTTTTTGAACACATTTTTCATAACAATAAACGTACAATTCTATAGTTTTTTATTTTTACCTTCACTTTTAAAAACTTTTTTTCACTTCAGCAATACACTGCAGTCAGCAAGTGAAGATGCCAAGTGTCGTCTTTGAAAAGAGATCAAACTTAAGTCTGTGGTCTAAAGCATTCAAGATTTACGACAGTTTAAGTTGGAAATTAAATTTCCAGGTTTATGCTCAAAAAGTGAATAAATGTATTATAAATAAAGCGAAAATAAAATTTAGTACCATAAAATCCCCTAAAAATATTAAATAAAATATAGTACATTCATTTCATTGATTTTTTTTTTTTTTTTTTTTATTTTTTTTTTTATGACTGACACGCGAAGACCACCAGAGGTTTAAAATTACCCTAATTTGTGTAGTTTTGTTATAAATGAAACAGAAGCAAATATTTGTAGGTTATTGATACATTTAGATTTCCATCGTTAAAGAAAATTAAAATATAATTATGGTTTATGTGGTTTTACGTTTATGTGGTTCTCAAATGAATCCATGAATCAGTTTGAAGAAATTCTTATGTAAGAACTGTCCAAAAGAAGCAATTCACTAAAACGAATCAGACTTCCCAGCACTCTAAATCACTGAATCTTTTCTGGATTTAATACTGTGCTATTTTTCTCCCTTACACCAGGTGTTGTATTGTTGGCCATATTTCCTTATACCGCTCTTGCCCCTTTTGAAGTGTAGAAAAGCTGAAGTCATGGATTTACTTCTCATGGAAATCTTATCTCGGCTTTATCCCCAGTGGAGTGTGCAAAGGATTTATCCCAGAGAGGTGTGTGTCTATCTACTCTGACTCAAGGACTCAAGATAAGGCCTCACACCCTCTGGAGTTCCTCATAATTGAACATTTACTGGACAATAGCCTGACAGGGAGAGCCAATGTTATACAATGGTGATGATAATAGCAGTAGTGGACACAAAATATCGCTAAATTATCTGGAAAAACCAACCTTGGCCTCCTGCTGTGGGTCTACACAGAGACATTAGAGAAGACATGCAGACAAGTTATTTCCGATGGATAAATGGGTGTTTTGTCCTCTTCAATAGAAAGACAGACAGACAGACAGTTAGCTATATTGATTGATAGCAAGACAGACAGATATATGGATAGTCAGACAGAAAGACAAAGAGGTATGTCGTCAGGTAGTCAGACAGAAAGACAATCAGATATGTAGTTAGGTAATGAATGTCAGGAAAGATAGGTAGTCAGAAAGACAGATATGTAAAAGATAGACAGACGGACAGGTAGACAGACAGATATGTAATAGATAGATAGACAGACAGGTTGGTAGACGGATACGTAGACAGATAGGTAGTACATAGACAGAAAGATAGATAGATAGATAGATAGATAGATAGATAGATAGATAGATAGATAGATAGATAGATAGATAGATAGATAGATAGACGGATGGAAAGAAAGAAAGAAAGAAATAGAAATAGTGTTTATTTGCAAGTGGCATATACATGTGAGTACAGTCATACTTAACAATCTCTAAGCCCCTTTCACACAAAACATTGATCCCGGGAAATTGGCGTAAAATTGTGCCTTCTGTGTGAACGCAAACATGTCCCGGGATCGATCCCGGGATGGGGACCTAGTAACATTGCCAGGATCAGTCCCGGAACGGCAATTTCTCTGGCCAGTTACGGCAATTTTACTTGATCCTGGAACGCGCCCTGTGTGAACAAAAGCCAGGACCAATGGCGTAAGGGGTGTGTCGTAGTGATGACGCCTTTCTACAACCTATGCTACAGCATATGGGGAACGAGCCACTCGGGCAAACCCAGTGGCAATACTGGGGAATATGGACTTGTCTTCGTGTAGAAATGACAAAGAGGAGTTATCAGCAGAACTGACATCTGACAGGAGTTATCACATCCTGACGTCACATGTCTTTACAGGATCTTTAAGGGATGTGTGTGAACGCACTCACTGATTCTGGAAAATCACTGGCAGTGTGAATGAACCAAAATCAAACGATCACAGGACAAATCCTGGGACACATTATCCGTGTATTTTCCGGAATCTCTGTGTGAAAGGGGCTCAAGCATAACAAAGGCAGGCTGTCAGCAAACATGTTTCTGTGCCCCCCCCCCCCCCCCCCCCCCTTCTGTTTTCCTGTGCTTTGCTTGTAAGCCATCAGGAAATGTCTGAAGGCGTCTGATTTACCATGCAGGTCATGGGCAGAGACCACATCAAAGCCTGAATCAAACATACAAACCTCTGTCAAAGACACAACCTACAAATGCATACCGCGGTACATGCACAGCGAATGTAAACTCCCGAAATAACTTCATTTCTGACTGTTCTGGTCACCTAACCTCTGAAAACAAAACGAGCTCTCCGCTTGTTGTTTTCACAAATGTTTTTTGATGTTTTGCCAGGATTTCCTATCCTCCATTAGGTGCTACGCTCCATTTCACCTGTTCAAAATCCTTGTCTGGAAAGCTCATTGTCATGGAACATAGCAAATAATATCTGACGGGAAGACAAAAGCAATCTTCGAAAGGGAAGCCGGATGATAGTCTGCAAAAAAAAGAAAAAAAAAGAAAGAAGAAGCTTTATATACAGGCACGAAGTCCTGGCTTGATCACATTATTCTGTTCTTGACACCCCAGGTGGCAGGAGGAGGGAAATGTGCGTTGAGTCGTGTGGAGCTAATGGAATGGAAAGGTGTTGTGGAGGGAACAGTGCTCGATTGTTTGCTTCCTCATTGAATGGGAGAAGAGACCAGGAGGAATCGATGTCCCGGCTTATTAAAACTGCCCACTTCACTTACCCCGACAACAGCAGACTCAGAGAGGACCACTGTCCAGTAAAAGGCCTGAGATTTTACATGCCACATCACACTGCGAAAAGTCCATCAGAGCTGTCTTGAGGCGTAAAAGCTGTAAAAGCTTTGTAAAAGCTGCTGTCATCTGATAGGCCTATTTTACCATTGTAAGCTCTTTGGTGTACTGTATTTAGGGTGCTGTCCATGGTGCTCTCTGGTCATTTTGGTCTTTAGGTTTCTGTCCATGTGACTGTCCAGTCATTTTGATATTTAGGGTGCTGTCCAGGGTCCTGTCTGACTGTTTTACTCTTTAGAGTGCTGTCCATGGTCCGGTCTGGATGGTTTGCTCGTTAGGGTGCTGTCCAGGGTCCTGTCTGGATGGTTTGCTCGTTAGGGTGCTGTCCAGGGTCCTGTCTGAATGGTTTGCTCGTTAGGGTGCTGTCCATGGTCCGGTCTGAATGGTAGGGCTGCCCTTGACTTTTTCTATTAGTCGTTCATTTAAGCTATTAGTCAACTATCAGTTTTTATCAAGCCATCAGTTTTTATTAACAAGCCATAAATCATAATAATGCGCCTTTTTAGTATATAAAATATGTATAGCCTAATCAGCACAAATTCAAACATAAAGCTTGCCACAGTGCACCGGCAAACGTAATGATTATGAATGTGTCGTGAAAAAAACAGAATGAGACTGTCTAAACATTTTTATAATGTATTGGTAATGTTTTCTGTGTTTTCGGCTGCAGATATAAAGTCACAATGCTGACTCGTCATCTCCGCTGTAGTGGACGTGCCTATATGCACGTTTCATACGGATTACATAATCAGAGAATATTTATTTTCCATTGGAATTTGTTCATTCAAATGAAAAAAATGTCAAGCTTTCTATAGATATATTGCTCATGTCTGTGACGCAAGTATACGCTGAGTTTCGATTCATTTATGTAATGCGCTCAAGTTCAAGGCCGAATCGACAGAAAGCTCCACTACGTTTTGTTGTTATTGTGAGCTTACAAAAATAAAAGTAGACCCTTTACAGTTTGCATTACTATTATCTGTATGACCAAAAATTACGGAGTATTTTAAGATAAATGCAAGTGATATGATCGCGCCAGCACCTGTATGTTATGCAGTAAGCGCACTCTCCACACAAACACTTAAGCACTTTTTCTAGTGGTTTTTTTTTTCTTTCTTTCTGTGAATTAACGACTAATACAATTTTGGTCAACTAAGCCTCTTCTAGTTGACTAGCGGTTAGTAGACTATTAGCGGGCAGCCCTACTGAATGGTTTACTCTTTAGCGTCCATGGTCCTGTCTGGATGGTTTGCTCTTTAGGGTGCTGTCCATGGTCCTGTCTGGATGGTTTGCTATTTAGGGTGCTGTCCATGGTCCTGTCTGGGTGGTTTGCTCTTTAGGGTGCTGTCCATGGTCCTGTCTGGATGGTTTGCTATTTAGGGTGCTGTCCATGGTCCTGTCTGGGTGGTTTGCTCTTTAGGGTGCTGTCCATGGTGCTCTCTGGATATTGCGCTCTTTTGGTTGCTGTCCATGGTCCTGAAATAAGATGCTCTGCAAACATGTAACATCAAAAGGTTGATCTGCTTTCACCAAATGAGAAAAACACTACCAGATAAATGAATAACATGTATCATAAAACACACATCGTAATTTGCCCTATTAAAATATCATGTTATTTTAAATATATGTTGTCCATAGAGAAATATTTTTGATGATAAGATATAAACCGATAAAATAGCACTAAGGTTATTAGTCACTATTAAATTACCTAAATATAACCTCTATTGTTTTTTTATTTACAACGACTGGCAACTATCAATTATTTTTGTTTGTTTGTTTGTTTATTTGATTACATAATATGCAATGTTTTATGCAATAGTTTATAATAATTATATAATTTAAGTACATCCTTTCATACCATATTTTTTTGAAATATTAAAATATTTAAAATATTGTTCATCATACAGATTCATCTCTGAGCTGTTTGGTTTGTACATAACAGGCACTTGGTGTACTCAATAGTGCAGAACAAATAGATATGGTAATAGTACTTAATAGAGAAAAACCTAATTTAACTGCCTTAGGTATTCAGAGGGGTTTTAATGGGGACGTGAAACATTTACATGCATGATTACATTTTAAAGGCAAATAACCCATGTCCAGGGACATCTGAATGGGAGGATTAGCTATCAGCCAGATCAAACATTACACAGGCGATTTATAATGGTTTGGTGATGGGAATTAAGGTCACCTTGTTATTCACCGTCTAAAAGAGACCTTGGAGAGGTCCAAGCTCACATCTTGTGCACAAATGGAGAAGTTAAAACAGCAATGTTATATTGGTCTGTTTATGTTACATTTGCAGTGATTTTGAATGTATAATTATTTTCGAGGAGCCCGTGACCTTGGCGTTACTAGTGCAAGGCTCTACAAGTTGAGCTACATAAGGAAACACTTTACTAAAGAAGTTTTTGTAACAAAAAAAGGCCTTTAAAAATGTAACAGACACATAATCACAAACCTGCACACTGGTGAATTTTTTTCATAACATCTTCCATTGATTGAAGAATATCCCAAACTCAATATCTAGCATTATAGATTTCCAGGATTGACAGCCATGAGCGTCGAGTTCCCTGCAGACGAGGACTCGGATGATGGCAAAACTCAAGGCTTCTGAATTGTTGCTCAAGTCACCAGAGCTCAGTGTCATTTAACTCCTGTCAGGATCAATCTCAAATCAGTTTCCCAAAACGCGCTCAGTCGTGGCAGGCCGTTTGACATCTGACATTTAGTATGTGATGTGTTTGCCTCTCATTTTTGCAATGTATCCTCAACACGCTGCAATTCATTAGTTAAATATTGTGGTAAACACGCCTTGTCAACAAGGGTTATTTTGGAGTGTGTGTGGTTTGACAAACAAAATTTGAGACAACCTTCGCAGGGTTCTGGATCGGTTCAAGGATCGAGTTTAGAGTTTAACTTAAACATCCATTAGAGTTTGGACTGTGAATTTATATGTGATTATTTTAATATTAATGTATTATTATTATAATTATTATTACATCATATTTAATTCCATATATTATTATATAATATTTAACAGCATATTCAGATTATAAATCTAATAATAAACTTGAATATATAGATATATTTAATGAATATATTTATATATTAAAATATTTATTTAATATATATTATTAAAAAAATAAAAACATTAAAAAAATAATTTAAGTAACATTTTATATATATATATATATATATTAGTGGTGGGCCGTTATCGGCGTTAACGCGCTGCGTTAACGCGAGACTCTTATCGCGCGATAAAAAAAATATCGCCGTTAATCTATTCTCCAAGTTGGGTTGGGAGATGGCTCTATTCTACACAAGCTATGATGACGCAATCTACCCGCGGCCGCGAGGTAAACCCGGCCGCAACGCATACACGGCTGAAAGTATAAGCTGCTGCAACATCCATTATTTGGACTTGGTTCGGATTTAAGCCGTCCGACAAACAGCAGGAAACTATAGACAGAGTGTGTGGGATAACGGTTCGGTAAGTTAACACACGACTAATCCGTTCTACCACCTCAAATTCAAAAAGAAACATGATATCACTGAATACCAGCGCGCGCGTATTATTCCCATTCCAGTAGGTGTAACGTTAACACATAATCTCTGTCTACGCCCGATTTTAAGAATCGTTGTTGTGTTTCTTTTTAACTGAAAAGACATCAGTTAGACAATATTCTAACTTTAAATTTGGGGTTTCATAAGCTCCAAGCTATAATAAACATTAGACCTTACTTAAGTCTCTGCAGCTAGTGTACTTAAATTTGATTTATCTGCAAAATGATGTTGTATACTTACAGTTTTGCACAATATATGTTCTCAAAACTACATACACCCTTTAAAAAAATAAATTTAGCAGTTGTTTAGCAGGGTCTGTGTAACCTGTTCTGAAATGGTTTTATTATAATATACTGTATATCGTTATCGCAAGAGGCTGCAATGTATATCACAATATGGATTTTAGGCCATATCGCCCATCCCTAATTGATAGCCTATAGTAGTTGATAATAACATAGGCCTACCTAATGTTGCCTACGGACGGTAACAGTACAGTAGTAACCTTTTACAGTCTATGAGTAAAACAGCTTTCTCAAGCAGTTTGTGATGCATTTTGGAAACAGGAGATGAGCCCCTGGTCTAATGCGCCACATGGCTTGAGAAACCCGTTCTCAAAGACTTACTTTTTTATAGTCATTATTTGGGTAGCACACATATTCTGAATGCCTTCGGCAGAATTCAAATGAGCCATTTTAATCTAGATTAATCTAGATTAATTTCAAAATTAATCTAGATTAATCTAGATTAAAAAAATTAATCTATGCCCACCTCTAATATATATATATATATGTATATATATGTATATGTATATATATAAATTATTTTACTTAAATTGTTTTAAATATATACACACAGTATATAGTATATATAATGTTACTTAAATTATATATTTTAAATGTTTTATTTTTTTAATAATATATATTATATATAAAGTATATACAGTTAAAAAAATAATAATTTAAAATCGTATTAAAATTAATTTCTGTTAGAAAAAAGCTGAAATCTTAAAACTACTTCTACTTCTTAGAATATTTTAATTATATAATACAGTATGTAATATAATGTAACACACACACACACATATATGTTATACGCACACACACACACACACACATATATACATATATATATATATATATATATATATATATGAAGAGTTCAGATGCAAAAGCCTCTTAGTGCCATCTGAAATTTTCTTCTAATGATCATTTTTATAAAGCTTGTATATTTAAGTTAAGTAATTTCACTTAAATGACAATTAATAGGTAATTTGCATTGCCATTTAAGTGAAATTATTGAACTTAAATATACGAGCTTGATAAAAATGATCATTCTAGAAGAAAATTTCAGATGGCACTTAGAGGCTTTTGCATCTGAACTCTTCATATATATATATATATATATATATATATATATATATATATATATATATATATATATATATATATATATAATATATTAAATAATATAAATGTTAGCTAAACTTGGAAAAACTAAACCAAAAATTTAACTGAAATAAAATAAATTAAGGTCAAAGAGCCAAAATTACTTAAACTGAAATAAAATGAGGATAAATATAAATATTTTGTAAAAAAAAAAAAAAAAAAAAAAAACAGTAATACAAATGATTTAAAAAAAGCACATAACAAATATAGAAAAAATAAATACTATGATAGTATCTCAATAATACTAAAATATATGCTCTCAGGCTTATGATATAAAAACTAAACTTCAAATGTCTCTCTAACTTTACAGGGCTGGTAAAAACACAAGATGCAGTCTCAGTGGAATGACAAAAAAATGGCCTAAAGAAGCATTTTTTAAAAGTTTTTTAGAATGCCATTTCATGTGCGAAGGGAAACGGTTAAAGACGTCCATCTACCGCGCGTTTACATGAAAAAACAATGGAAATGTGGAGTGGAATGGAAAAAGGCAGTCTGTCATACCTACAGATCAACATCACTGATGTAGGTAGTTATTTTTTTTACCATAGTGGAAACTCTTAGGCTTGGCCTAATCAGATGTTTATTAGTTTTGTTTTAGACAACATCAGGCCACATTTGGGGCTTATTAAACACATTGAGGGCTTATTCCCTGGAAACCCACCTCTAGAGACGCACATTAGCTATGTCTCAATTCAGGGGCTGCATTCCTTTGAAGGCCGCGTCCTTCGAAGTGCGTGGCCGACGCGGTCTTTGAAGGACGCACTGAGACTTGTTTAAAGGGGAAAGTATAGCCGATTATGTCACCGCGGCGCGACGAAGGCTTTCCCAATTCGACGGTCCTTCGAAGGCTCTTTCAAAATGTGATCTGCAAATGCGTCCTTCTATTCCCGTGAATGCAGGACACATCAGAAGGATCCTTAGCAGCCTTGCCTTCCCTAGAATTCATTGTGTGCCGGTGACACTTTTAAAGGGGTGGTATAATGCCCTTTTCACAAGATGTAAAATAAGTCTCTGATGTCCCCAGAGTGTGTATGTGAAGTTTTAGCTCAAAATACCCCACAGATATTTTTATTTAGCATGTTAAAATTGTCACTTTGTGAGAGTGAGCAAAAACGCACTGTTTTGTGTCTGTTCCTTTAAATGCAAATGAGCTGATGCTCCCGGCACAGAGGGCGGAGCTTCAAGAGCTTGTGTCCTTTTACCTCACAAAGACATGCACTGAAAATTTCAAAAACTTTTAGCCTTTTATGTTCAAACCGGAGTCAGACAATGATGGAGAGACTCAGGAAGAAGTGACAACATGTAGAAGCAACAGGACATCTCTGAATGGTTAGTTGATGAATTTATGTAGCTTATGTGTAGTCATTGATTAGCATATTCTGTCTTGATAATCTGTAAATCGTGTTCAGGGGGTGAGGTTTATGTAAATTATAGGGTTTGTGATGTCACTAACCCAGGAGGAATGTTGTGTAGTTCCTGCCAGCCGCTTGTTGTAGTCCTTAAAAAACTGTTTCTTTAAAAGAAAATATCTCCCTTTGCTTTGAACTTTGAGTGTTGTAATTTTGCAGATGTTGTTTATGCTCAAACAGCATTACACACTATCTAAAGTTAGAAAAGTGAAATCATAATCAACCACCCCTTTAAATGCAAGTTTTGGGTTTCAATTTAATTGATTAATCTAATGTATCTAATGATAAAAATTGTGTGTATATATATATATATATATATATATATATATATATATATATATATATATATATCCCTTAATCAGTGTTTGAAAAGGACGACACTTAAGGTGTTTGGGGTCATTTTGACCCCAAACTTTTAAAGAGCGATTGCATAAGGAAATATACATTTTTATATGGAAAACTATATATCATTTTTTTTATTTACTTCTCAACTATACATTTATGCTGTGTTTTTGTGGAAATTTTGAAGTTTTTTACCTATTTACTGCACAATTACATAACTAGGCCATAAATTGGCTCATGAAAAATGATTTTTTAAAGAAAAAATCACTTAAATAATGATATTAATTCAATATAAATGGTTTTTGGGCATTGCTCTATGTGTTAGGGATGGAATACTGCCATCTAAAGGTTAGTCGAAAAAACTTATTTCTTATGGGAAAGGAATTAAAGTGCAATGGCCAAATGTATCCAATAGAGGGCCATAGAGAACCATTCATTCACTCATTTTCACTTCTCCTCACAAATTTGATATATATATACATATATATATGTGAATATTTATTTAAACATTTTGAAATGCATAAAAAATCTAATTATTATTATTATCAAATTAATTATTATAATTATATAATATTAATTATATAATTATTATCAAATTATTATATACATTTGCAGAACCATTACAAGTCACCACTATGACATGATTGTGTGTGTGTGTGTTGGTGTGTGTGTGTGTGTGTGTGTGTGTGTGTGTGTGTGTGTGTGTGTGTGTGTGTGTGTGTGTGTGTGTGTGTGTGTGTGTGTGTGGGAACAAGCTTGTTCCATGTTGCTTATGTGACATTTTTCAGATTTATGCCAGTTTAGTTGATTTTATTTGCCAATTTCTATACAAATGCTCTCTGTTGCAGTGACATACATGTGTGTGTTTGTGTGTGTGTGTGTGTATGAGATAGAAAGTTCGTTCCACTTTGGGTTTATGCTCTAGGACCAGACCTTGATTTAAATGTAATTTTTTTTAGATTTATGCCAGTTTTGTTTATTTTATTTGCCAATTTCTATAAAAATGCTCTCTGTTACAGTGACATACATGTGTGTGTTTGTGTGTGTTTGTGTGTGTTTGTGTATGAGATAGAAAGTTCGTTCCACTTTGGGTTTATGCTCTAGGACCAGACCTTGATTTAAATGTAATTTTTTTTTATATTTATGCCAGTTTTGTTTATTTTATTTGCCAATTTCTATAAAAATGCTCTGTTGCAGTGACATACATGTGTGTGTTTGTGTGTGTTTGTGTGTGTTTGTGTATGAGATAGAAAGTTTGTTCCACTTTGGGTTTATGCTCTAGGACCAGACCTTGATTTAAATGTAAATTTTTTTTAGATTTATGCCAGTTTTATTTATTTTATTTGCCAATTTCTATAAAAATGCTCTCTGTTGCAGTGACATACATGTGTGTGTTTGTGTGTGTTTGTGTGTGTGTGTGTATGAGATAGAAAGTTTGTTCCACTTTGGGTTTATGCTCTAGGACCAGACCTTGATTTAAATGTAAATTTTTTTTAGATTTATGCCAGTTTTATTTATTTTATTTGCCAATTTCTATAAAAATGCTTTCTGTTGCAGTGACATACATGTGTGTGTTTGTGTGTGTTTGTGTGTGTTTGTGTGCGTTTGTGTGTATGTGTGTATGAGATAGAAAGTTCGTTCCACTTTGGGTTTATGCTCTAGGACCAGACCTTGATTTAAATGTAAATTTTTTTTAGATTTATGCCAGTTTTGTTTATTTTATTTGCCAAATTCTGTAAAAATGCTCTCTGTTGCAAAAACATACATTTGTTTGTTTGTTTATGTGTTTGTGTGTGTCTGTGTGTGTGTGTGTATGAGATAGAAAGTTCGTTCTACTTTTTATTTATGCTCTAGGACCAGACCTTGGTTTATATGTAGAAATTTTCAGATTTATAATGGATTTAATTTGATTTTTTTGACAAACAAAATAAAAAAAAGTCATTTTTTTCATTTTCCCATTCATTTTCAATGTGGGGTCATTTTGACCCCAAACACCTTAAAAGGTAAATTTTTTTTTACACACCTTTAGAACAACCAAATCAAGCCCAGTTTTTTTGTGCATGTTTAGATAGGTTATTTAGGAAAAGTCCCAGAGTTTCATGCCCCTGAGATGAAGGTAACATTTTTAAAAAATGAAAGAAAAGTCCAGTGGGGTCATAATGACCCCAAACACTGATTAAGGGATATATATATATATATATATATATAAATATATAACTTATATAAAGTTTTATATATAAAGTCCAATACAAATGTTACTGCCGCTCTTCACAACGGCTGTCACTGTTGCTAGGCGACAAAACCAGACCTTCCCATTGAACTCCCGGGACACAGCTTGCAACAATTTGTTAGTGACAATACATTTTTTTAGTTACATTTTCCAAATAACCAGTGGTGGAATATAACGAAATACATGTACTCTGTATTTAAGTATAAATTTGAAGTACTTTATATTGTTATTCAACTCATCCTCAACTTACTTTTTACACATGGATATTAGATTTTGATATTAGTATTGTTTTAAAAAAATATGAACAAGAACAGAAACACTAAAAATATGTCTTCTAGATCAGGGGTAGGCAACGTCGGTCCTAGGGCCGCCAGTTTAGCTCATAAGGCAGTTTTGCATGTTAAAATATTTGAGTTATTTGAGTATGTGAGTTCATTTAACTTATTCTTCCCTCTTTCTGAGAACATCTTAGTGACATGATAGTCGACGCCTGAGTCAGCCCTGCAAACCTGTTGGTAGACAGTGGAAATATGATCCCAGATGATGTCCCACTGGCAGAGGCCTTACAGGGTCTCTATTGTGCAGCCCATCCAGGACCTCCAGCTCAGCTCAATAAAAGTCTACAGAAAAATGTTTTATTCATATCTGTTTTATGTATACTATTCATTTAAATGTTTATTTTGTTTTTCTTATCTTACACGTAACCTATCTTGTAAATAGTTGTAAAAGTACTGTTAGTAAAAATGAACAGAACCAATTATTTTGTATCAAATGTACAAATTAATCAAAAAAAAAAAAAAAAGCCCATCGGATCTTCTCCATCGGGCGGCTGAATTCTCCACTGGATTGTACGTCTGAGAGATGTGTTGGAACATCTAAATCGTAATTACAGGGGTGGAAATCAAACTGTGGAAAAAATGTTTACTCGCGGCAACAACTTAAAAGTAGCCCAATTCGCGCGGTAAAACCTCGGACTTGGCAACACTAACGGTAGGCCGCATTAGAAGGATCCTTCGACTTGGGACAGCCTTCGGAGGATGCAGCCCCTGAATCGGGACACAGCCATTAGCAACTCTTTATGTTCCTCATCATTTCTGCACTCATATAAGTAATTTTTTCTTGAATTCAGTCATGTCTTGACAAAATATGTGTTGTCGACACCTGAATGATGATTTTAGGGGGGAAACAGATGTAATTTCCCACTGTAATTTGTTCAAACGGTGTTGGCAGAAACGGATATCTTTTCAGACAGCTTCAGACATGCATACTAATCTACTCAGACAGCTATACAAAATTAGCCGTTACGCAACCCAAACACCGGTTTTAGCATACCGGTGTTTTTTTTTGTGTGTTTTTTTTTAGGAACATTTCAAGTTTAATTTGAGCTCTGTCAACAGCATCTGAGTCCAGTAAAAACAAACAAAAGTGGCATTTACAGATTGAATGGAAGTCTATGGGCTGAGACAATTCAGACTGTTAGGAGCCAAAATGCATTTTTTATTTGTTTATTTATTTGTTTGTTTGTTTGCTTGCTTGGTCTTGGACCTTGGTTGTGATTGGCCTACTCTGCTCTGATTGGTCAGATGGACAGTCTGTTGTGATTGGTCTACTCTGCTCTGATTGGTCAGATGGCCCAGTCTGTTGTGATTGGTCTACTTCGCTCTGATTGGTCAGATGGACAGTCTATTGTGATTGGTCTACTCTGCTCTGATTGGTCAGATGGCCCAGCCTGTTGTGATTGGTGTACTCTGCTCTGATTGGTCAGATGGCCCAGTCTGTTGTGATTGGTCTACTCTGCTCTGATTGGTCAGATGGCCCAGTCTGTTGTGATTGGTCTACTCTGCTCTGATTGGTCAGATGGCCCAGTCTGTTGTGATTGGTCTACTCTGCTCCTCTTGGTCAGATGGCCCAGTCTGTTGTGATTGGTGTACTCTGCTCCTATTGGTCAGATGGCTCAGTCTGTTGTGTCTGCATAGAGCATGTGTTGCAAAAATGTAACGCCTCTTACTATAACCGACATGTATCAGCTCAGTTAGTTTTGCCGTATCAGTTCGAGTCTTATAATGACAGTCAAGAGGAACAAACTGATCAACCTGAACCACCTTCACAAGCACAACTTGTGCAGGATGTTTCACAGTCTTTTAACTCTTTTACATTTAAGATGTGATGACATAACTGTAATTTATGACCAGCATGGTTCAGAAAGCAGTCATTAGAAAAATGACGAGATCTCAACAAGAAGGCAGAGAAAGTGGGGTTTAGCTTCAGGGTGGAAAAAAACAGCGTCTCTTGGTCATGGCGAGACATTACTATAAATTACATATAAATGTCTCTTTCATTCATTCATTCATACTAACTCAACTCAACCAGGCCTCGCCCCTTTATTTTGCATATGCCTTGAGCGGGGATTATTTAAATGAGGGATATTGTGATGTGTTCGTTCCCAGAAGAAAACTCAAGACGAAGTGTTTCAGGGAGTTCAGAAACAGTGTCACTGATAAAGAGAATAACTCCCGCTGGAGGGACTTTGTGCTTTGGAACTTTGGAGACCTTTTTCAAGCTTAAACAGCAACATTACACCAAAAACAAATTAGGAACCCTTTAACGAAAAATTATACTTGTTACCGCACACACAGGGCCCTATCATACACCCGGTGCAATGCGGCGCCAGGCGCAACGCAAGTGTTTTTTGCTAGTTTCAGCCTGACGCATATGCATTTGCGCCCATTGGCATGCTGGTCTGAAAACGAGGTGTGTTCAGGCGCATTGTTGGTGCGTTGCTATTTTGAGGCAACTGAAATAGACTAGACCAGGTTTCAGTTGGTCAATGGCGCAATATTTTCTTATTTATTTAAAGAGCGCGTTAGTAATGTGTGCCTATACAGTAGGCGGGTCCACATCGCGCGTACACTTTGTCCCGTAGATGGTCTGCTTGTGTTTTAACCTCGCGCACGAGCAGATCCGTTTTCTTGCTAGAGAAGCGTTCAGTCTTTCCGCTTGCAAATTCCACCATGTAAATAGCGAATCCGCCAAGGCGCGAGCGCAACTGGCATTTAAAGGGAATGGGAGATGAGACTCTGATAGGTTTATTGCATGTTATGCCCAAAACACACCCATTACTCATTAAGAGAATAGGGACAACACTTTTAGACTGTGCGCCGGGACCGCCAACCATTTTTCCCGTCGTTAAACTAGCAAAAGTGGATTCGGACACGCCCTAAGTGAACTTGCGTTGCGATTAGATCCTTAAAATAGGGCCCACAGTGTCAGGGAGTGGGGTTGAAGGAGGAGCGAGGACTCGATGCAGAGAACAATGGGTTTTTATTAATGATAAAAGTAAAACAAAACAATGCCATAGGAACACAGCAGTAGCAGGAATGGCAGGCAAGGCAGGGGTGGACACAACAAGACAAGACATGGACGCAAGCGGTACATATGACGACGAACTTGCACGGGACTGCAAACACAAGGAGAAAAAAATAGGAGAGCAAATAAAGCAGATTTGAGGATGGCGATTAAACCAATAATCAGGTAACAAAAAGGGCAGGAGACAGGAGAGCACATGGAACAAACAAACATGACAAGCCGTGCTCACACCGAACATGACAAAATCAAGAGCACGTGGTCAGCGGACACAATCACAATCATTCGAACACCAGGCTCCACACACAAAAAAAAAAAAAAAAAAAACAACTCACCATGCAGACATGACCGTAGGAGTGTTTGTCACCAAACAAGAATAAACCAGACCGAAGGGACAGAACCCTGACAATCAGGCCTACTCTTGTCTGCAATGCCGCAAACAGATAAGTGGAGTTAAATGAAAAAATACTAAATACTAAATACATGCAACATTGTAACACATGCTCTGCCAAATTCAAGCACCAAGGCGAACATTATTAAATGTTTCAATTAACCCA